>NW_027515609.1:0-74663 GCF_048772815.1 Callospermophilus lateralis
CCAAGTGGGATTGGTGTACTGATCATTACTTGAAAGTATCATGAAGATTGGATGAAAAAATTATGTTGTGATTTCAGGAGACTGTAGTTTTTTGGCAGCCTAACAACGCCTTTCATTGAATGAGTTATTCGCCAGCCTGTGCTTAAGGCTACATCAAGAGGAAACAAACCTTAGAGATAGAACGTAGAACTACTGTATTGTGTCACGTTTCAAGAAGCTAGCACAAACCGTGTTTGATTTAGAGTTCTAACTGCATCTGTCAATATAGAAGAAAACGCAGTGAAACCTAAAAATTCAAACTGTTACTGCAAACGGATGCTTCAACGTAGGAGAACGAAACTTGGACATCCAAGTTTGATTGGAGTACTGCTCATTATTTGAAAGTATCAGGAAGGTCGGAAAAAAAATATATGTTGTGATTTCAGGAGACTGTATTTTTTTGGCAGCCTAACAACGCCTTTCATTGAATGAGTTATTCGCCAGCCTGTGCTTAAGGCTACATCAAGAGGAAACAAACCTTAGAGATAGAACGTAGAACTACTGTATTGTGTCACGTTTCAAGAAGCTAGCACAAACCGTGTTTGATTTAGAGTTCGAACTGCATCTGTCAATATAGGAGAAAACAGAGTGAAACCTAAAAATTCAAACTGTTACTGCAAACGGATGCTTCAACATAGGAGAACGAAACTTGGGCATCCAAGTGGGATTGGTGTACTGATCATTACTTGAAAGTATCATGAAGATTGGATGAAAAAATGTATGTTGTGATTTCAGGAGACTGTAGTTTTTTGGCAGCCTAACAACGCCTTTCATTGAATGAGTTATTCGCCAGCCTGTGCTTAAGGCTACATGAAGAGGAAACAAACCTTAGAGATAGAACGTAGAACTACTGTATTGTGTCACGTTTCAAGAAGCTAGCACAAACCGTGTTTGATTTAGAGTTCAAACTGCATCTGTCAATATAGAAGAAAACGCAGTGAAACCTAAAAATTCAAACTGTTACTGCAAAGGGATGCTTCATCGTAGGAGAACGATACTTGGGCATCCAAGTGGGAGTGGTGTACTGATCATTACTTGAAAGTATCATGAAGATTGGATGAAAATATGTATGTTGAGATTTCAGGAGACTCTAGTTTTTGGAAGTTTGGCAACCCCTTTCAATATAAGTGTTATTCGCGAGTCCCTGTATTAGGCTACATCAAGAGGAAACAAACCTTAGAGATAGAACGTAGAACTACTGTATTGTGTCACGTTTCAAGAAGCTAGCACAAACCGTGTTTGATTTAGAGTTCGAACTGCATCTGTCAATATAGAAGAAAACGCAGTGAAACCTAAAAATTCAAACTGTTACTGCAAACGGATGCTTCAACGTAGGAGAACGAAACTTGGACATCCACGTTTGTTTGGAGTACTGCTCATTATTTGAAAGTATCAGGAAGGTCGGAAAAAAAATATATGTTGTGATTTCAGGAGACTGTAGTTTTTTGGCAGCCTAACAACGCCTTTCATTGAATGAGTTATTCGCCAGCCTGTGCTTAAGGCTACATCAAGAGGAAACAAACCTTAGAGATAGAACGTAGAACTACTGTATTGTGTCAAGTTTCAAGAAGCTAGCACAAACCGTGTTTGATTTAGAGTTCGAACTGCATCTGTCAATATAGGAGAAAACAGAGTGAAACCTAAAAATTCAAACTGTTACTGCAAACGGATGCTTCAACGTAGGAGAACGAAACTTGGGCATCCAAGTGGGATTGGTGTACTGATCATTACTTGAAAGTATCATGAAGATTGGATGAAAAAAATGTATGTTGAGATTTCAGGAGACTCTAGTTTTTGGAAGTTTGGCAATCCCTTTCAATATAAGTGTTATTCGCGAGTCCCTGTATTAGGCTACATCAAGAGGAAACAAACCTTAGAGATAGAACGTAGAACTACTGTATTGTGTCACGTTTCAAGAAGCTAGCACAAACCGTGTTTGATTTAGAGTTCTAACTGCATCTGTCAATATAGAAGAAAACAGAGTGAAACCTAAAAATTCAAACTGTTACTGCAAACGGATGCTTCAACGTAGGAGAACGAAACTTGGACATCCAAGTTTGATTGGAGTACTGCTCATTATTTGAAAGTATCAGGAAGGTCGGAAAAAAAATATATGTTGTGATTTCAGGAGACTGTAGTTTTTTGGCAGCCTAACAACGCCTTTCATTGAATGAGTTATTCGCCAGCCTGTGCTTAAGGCTACATCAAGAGGAAACAAACCTTAGAGATAGAACGTAGAACTACTGTATTGTGTCACGTTTCAAGAAGCTAGCACAAACCGTGTTTGATTTAGAGTTCGAACTGCATCTGTCAATATAGAAGAAAACAGAGTGAAACCTAAAAATTCAAACTGTTACTGCAAACGGATGCTTCAACGTAGGAGAACGAAACTTGGACATCCAAGTTTGATTGGAGTACTGCTCATTATTTGAAAGTATCAGGAAGGTCGGAAAAAAAATATATGTTGTGATTTCAGGAGACTGTAGTTTTTTGGCAGCCTAACAACGCCTTTCTTTGAATGAGTTATTCGCCAGCCTGTGCTTAAGGCTACATCAAGAGGAAACAAACCTTAGAGATAGAACGTAGAACTACTGTATTGTGTCACGTTTCAAGAAGCTAGCACAAACCGTGTTTGATTTAGAGTTCGAACTGCATCTGTCAATATAGGAGAAAACAGAGTGAAACCTAAAAATTCAAACTGTTACTGCAAACGGATGCTTCAACGTAGGAGAACGAAACTTGGGCATCCAAGTGGGATTGGTGTACTGATCATTACTTGAAAGTATCATGAAGATTGGATGAAAAAATGTATGTTGTGATTTCAGGAGACTGTAGTTTTTTGGCAGCCTAACAACGCCTTTCATTGAATGAGTTATTCGCCAGCCTGTGCTTAAGGCTACATCAAGAGGAAACAAACCTTAGAGATAGAACGTAGAACTACTGTATTGTGTCAAGTTTCAAGAAGCTAGCACAAACCGTGTTTGATTTAGAGTTCGAACTGCATCTGTCAATATAGGAGAAAACAGAGTGAAACCTAAAAATTCAAACTGTTACTGCAAACGGATGCTTCAACGTAGGAGAACGATACTTGGGCATCCAAGTGGGATTGGTGTACTGATCATTACTTGAAAGTATCATGAAGATTGGATGAAAAAATGTATGTTGAGATATCAGGAGACTCTAGTTTTTGGAAGTTTGGCAACCCCTTTCAATATAAGTGTTATTCGCGAGTCCCGGTATTAACTACATCAAGAGGAAACAAACCTTAGAGATAGAACTTAGAACTACTGTATTGTGTCACGTTTCAAGAAGCTAGCACAAACCGTGTTTGATTTAGAGTTCTAACTGCATCTGTCAATATAGAAGAAAACAGAGTGAAACCTAAAAATTCAAACTGTTACTGCAAACGGATGCTTCAACGTAGGAGAACGAAACTTGGACATCCAAGTTTGATTGGAGTACTGCTCATTATTTGAAAGTATCAGGAAGGTCGGAAAAAAAATATATGTTGTGATTTCAGGAGACTGTAGTTTTTTGGCAGCCTAACAACGCCTTTCATTGAATGAGTTATTCGCCAGCCTGTGCTTAAGGCTACATCAAGAGGAAACAAACCTTAGAGATAAAACGTAGAACTACTGTATTGTGTCAAGTTTCAAGAAGCTAGCACAAACCGTGTTTGATTTAGAGTTCGAACTGCATCTGTCAATATAGGAGAAAACAGAGTGAAACCTAAAAATTCAAACTGTTACTGCAAACGGATGCTTCAACGTAGGAGAACGAAACTTGGGCATCCAAGTGGGATTGGTGTACTGATCATTACTTGAAAGTATCATGAAGATTGAATGAGAAAATGTATGTTGTGATTTCAGGAGACTGTAGTTTTTTTGGCAGCCTGACAACGCCTTTCATTGAATGAGTTATTCGCCAGCCTGTGCTTAAGGCTACATCAAGAGGAAACAAACCTTAGAGATAGAATGTAGAACTACTGTATTGTGTCAAGGTTCAAGAAGCTAGCACAAACCGTGTTTGATTTAGAGTTCGAACTGCATCTGTCAATATAGGAGAAAACAGAGTGAAACCTAAAAATTCAAACTGTTACTGCAAACGGATGCTTCAACGTAGGAGAAAGAAACTTGGGCATCCAAGTGGGATTGGTGTACTGATCATTACTTGAAAGTATCATGAAGATTGGATGAAAAAATGTATGTTGTGATTTCAGGAGACTGTAGTTTTTTGGCAGCCTAACAACGCCTTTCATTGAATGAGTTATTCGCCAGCCTGTGCTTAAGGCTACATCAAGAGGAAACAAACCTTAGAGATAGAACGTAGAACTACTGTATTGTGTCAATTTTCAAGAAGCTAGCACAAACCGTGTTTGATTTAGAGTTCGAACTGCATCTGTCAATATAGAAGAAAACGCAGTGAAACCTAAAAATTCAAACTGTTACTGCAAACGGATGCTTCAACGTAGGAGAACGAAACTTGGGCATCCAAGTGGGATTGGTGTACTGATCATTACTTGAAAGTATCATGAAGATTGGATGAAAAAATGTATGTTGTGATTTCAGGAGACTGTAGTTTTTTGGCAGCCTAACAACGCCTTTCATTGAATGAGTTATTCGCCAGCCTGTGCTTAAGGCTACATCAAGAGGAAACAAACCTTAGAGATAGAACGTAGAACTACTGTATTGTGTCACGTTTCAAGAAGCTAGCACAAACCGTGTTTGATTTAGAGTTCGAACTGCATCTGTCAATATAGAAGAAAACGCAGTGAAACCTAAAAATTCAAACTGTTACTGCAAACGGATGCTTCAACGTAGGAGAACGAAACTTGGACATCCAAGTTTGATTGGAGTACTGCTCATTATTTGAAAGTATCAGGAAGGTCGGAAAAAAAATATATGTTGTGATTTCAGGAGACTGTAGTTTTTTGGCAGCCTAACAACGCCTTTCATTGAATGAGTTATTCGCCAGCCTGTGCTTAAGGCTACATCAAGAGGAAACAAACCTTAGAGATAGAACGTAGAACTACTGTATTGTGTCAAGTTTCAAGAAGCTAGCACAAACCGTGTTTGATTTAGAGTTCGAACTGCATCTGTCAATATAGGAGAAAACAGAGTGAAACCTAAAAATTCAACCTGTTACTGCAAACGGATGCTTCAACGTAGGAGAACGATACATGGGCATCCACGTGGGATTGGTGTACTGATCATTACTTGAAAGTATCATGAAGATTGGATGAAAAAAATGTATGTTGAGATTTCAGGAGACTCTAGTTTTTGGAAGTTTGGCAATCCCTTTCAATATAAGTGATATTCGCGAGTCCCTGTATTAGGCTACATCAAGAGGAAACAAACCTTAGAGATAGAACGTAGAACTACTGTATTGTGTCACGTTTCAAGAAGCTAGCACAAACCGTGTTTGATTTAGAGTTCGAACTGCATCTGTCAATATAGGAGATAACAGAGTGAAACCTAAAAATTCAAACTGTTACTGCAAACGGATGCTTCAACGTAGGAGAACGAAACTTGGGCATCCAAGTGGCATTGGTGTACTGATCATTACTTGAAAGTATCATGAAGATTGGATGAAAAAATATATGTTGTGATTTCAGGAGACTGTAGTTTTTTGGCAGCCTAACAACGCCTTTCATTGAATGAGTTATTCGCCAGCCTGTGCTTAAGGCTACATCAAGAGGAAACAAACCTTAGAGATAGAACGTAGAACTACTGTATTGTGTCAAGTTTCAAGAAGCTAGCACAAACCGTGTTTGATTTAGAGTTCGAACTGCATCTGTCAATATAGGAGAAAACAGAGTGAAACCTAAAAATTCAAACTGTTACTGCAAACGGATGCTTCAACGTAGGAGAACGATACTTGGGCATCCAAGTGGGATTGGTGTACTGATCATTACTTGAAAGTATCATGAAGATTGGATGAAAAAATGTATGTTGAGATTTCAGGAGACTCTAGTTTTTGGAAGTTTGGCAACCCCTTTCAATATAAGTGTTATTCGCGAGTCCCTGTATTAGGCTACATCAAGAGGAAACAAACCTTAGAGATAGAACGTAGAACTACTGTATTGTGTCACGTTTCAAGAAGCTAGCACAAACCGTGTTTGATTTAGAGTTCGAACTGCATCTGTCAATATAGGAGAAAACAGAGTGAAACCTAAAAATTCAAACTGTTACTGCAAACGGATGCTTCAACGTAGGAGAACGAAACTTGGGCATCCAAGTGGGATTGGTGTACTGATCATTACTTGAAAGTATCATGAAGATTGGATGAAAAAATGTATGTTGTGATTTCAGGAGACTGTAGTTTTTTGGCAGCCTAACAACGCCTTTCATTGAATGAGTTATTCGCCAGCCTGTGCTTAAGGCTACATCAAGAGGAAACAAACCTTAGAGATAGAACGTAGAACTACTGTATTGTGTCACGTTTCAAGAAGCTAGCACAAACCGTGTTTGATTTAGAGTTCGAACTGCATCTGTCAATATAGAAGAAAACGCAGTGAAACCTAAAAATTCAAACTGTTACTGCAAACGGATGCTTCAACGTAGGAGAACGAAACTTGGGCATCCAAGTTTGATTGGAGTACTGCTCATTATTTGAAAGTATCAGGAAGGTCGGAAAAAAAATATATGTTGTGATTTCAGGAGACTGTAGTTTTTTGGCAGCCTAACAACGCCTTTCATTGAATGAGTTATTCGCCAGCCTGTGCTTAAGGCTACATCAAGAGGAAGCAAACCTTAGAGATAGAACGTAGAACTACTGTATTGTGTCAAGTTTCAAGAAGCTAGCACAAACCGTGTTTGATTTAGAGTTCGAACTGCATCTGTCAATATAGGAGATAACAGAGTGAAACCTAAAAATTCAAACTGTTACTGCAAACGGATGCTTCAACGTAGGAGAACGATACTAGGGCATCCAAGTGGGATTGGTGTACTGATCATTACTTGAAAGTATCATGAAGATTGGATGAAAAAAATGTATCTTGAGATTTCAGGAGACTCTAGTTTTTGGAAGTTTGGCAATCCCTTTCAATATAAGTGTTATTCGCGAGTCCCTGTATTAGGCTACATCAAGAGGAAACAAACCTTAGAGATAGAACGTAGAACTACTCTATTGTGTCACGTTTCAAGAAGCTAGCACAAACCGTGTTTGATTTAGCGTTCTAACTGCATCTGTCAATATAGAAGAAAACACAGTGAAACCTAAAAATTCAAACTGTTACTGCAAACGGATGCTTCAACGTAGGAGAACGAAACTTGGACATCCAAGTTTGTTTGGAGTACTGCTCATTATTTGAAAGTATCAGGAAGGTCGGAAAAAAAATATATGTTGTGATTTCAGGAGACTGTAGTTTTTTGGCAGCCTAACAACGCCTTTCATTGAATGAGTTATTCGCCAGCCTGTGCTTAAGGCTACATCAAGAGGAAACAAACCTTAGAGATAGAACGTAGAACTACTGTATTGTGTCAAGTTTCAAGAAGCTAGCACAAACCGTGTTTGATTTAGAGTTCGAACTGCATCTGTCAATATAGGAGAAAACAGTGAAACCTAAAAATTCAAACTGTTACTGCAAACGGATGCTTCAACGTAGGAGAACGAAAATTGGGCATCCAAGTGGGATTGGTGTACTGATCATTACTTGAAAGTATCATGAAGATTGGATGAAAAAATGTATGTTGTGATTTCAGGAGACTGTAGTTTTTTGGCAGCCTAACAACGCCTTTCATTGAATGAGTTATTCGCCAGCCTGTGCTTAAGGCTACATCAAGAGGAAACAAAAATTAGAGATAGAACGTAGAACTACTGTATTGTGTCACGTTTCAAGAAGCTAGCACAAACCGTGTTTGATTTAGAGTTCGAACTGCATCTGTCAATATAGGAGAAAACGCAGTGAAACCTAAAAATTCAAACTGTTACTGCAAACGGATGCTTCAACGTAGGAGAACGAAACTTGGGCATCCAAGTGGGATTGGTGTACTGATCATTACTTGAAAGTATCATGAAGATTGGATGAAAAAATGTATGTTGTGATTTCAGGAGACTGTAGTTTTTTGGCAGCCTAACAACGCCTTTCATTGAATGAGTTATTCGCCAGCCTGTGCTTAAGGCTACATCAAGAGCAAACAAACCTTAGAGATAGAACGTAGAACTACTGTATTGTGTCACGTTTCAAGAAGCTAGCACAAACCGTGTTTGATTTAGAGTTCGAACTGCATCTGTCAATATAGAAGAAAACGCAGTGAAACCTAAAAATTCAAACTGTTACTGCAAACGGATGCTTCAACGTAGGAGAACGAAACTTGGACATCCAAGTTTGATTGGAGTACTGCTCATTATTTGAAAGTATCAGGAAGGTCGGAAAAAAAATATATGTTGTGATTTCAGGAGACTGTAGTTTTTTGGCAGCCTAACAACGCCTTTCATTGAATGAGTTATTCGCCAGCCTGTGCTTAAGGCTACATCAAGAGGAAACAAACCTTAGAGATAGAACGTAGAACTACTGTATTGTGTCACGTTTCAAGAAGCTAGCACAAACCGTGTTTGATTTAGAGTTCGAACTGCATCTGTCAATATAGAAGAAAACGCAGTGAAACCTAAAAATTCAACCTGTTACTGCAAACGGATGCTTCAACGTAGGAGAACGATACTTGGGCATCCACGTGGGATTGGTGTACTGATCATTACTTGAAAGTATCATGAAGATTGGATGAAAAAAATGTATGTTGAGATTTCAGGAGACTCTAGTTTTTGGAAGTTTGGCAATCCCTTTCAATATAAGTGATATTCGCGAGTCCCTGTATTAGGCTACATCAAGAGGAAACAAACCTTAGAGATAGAACGTAGAACTACTGTATTGTGTCAAGTTTCCAGAAGCTAGCACAAACCGTGTTTGATTTAGAGTTCTAACTGCATCTGTCAATATAGAAGAAAACAGAGTGAAACCTAAAAATTCAAACTGTTACTGCAAACGGATGCTTCAACGTAGGAGAACGAAACTTGGACATCCAAGTTTGATTGGAGTACTGCTCATTATTTGAAAGTATCAGGAAGGTCGGAAAAAAAATATATGTTGTGATTTCAGGAGACTGTAGTTTTTTGGCAGCCTAACAACGCCTTTCATTGAATGAGTTATTCGCCAGCCTGTGCTTAAGGCTACATCAAGAGGAAACAAACCTTAGAGATAGAACGTAGAACTACTGTATTGTGTCACGTTTCAAGAAGCTAGCACAAACCGTGTTTGATTTAGAGTTCGAACTGCATCTGTCAATATAGAAGAAAACGCAGTGAAACCTAAAAATTCAAACTGTTACTGCAAACGGATGCTTCAACGTAGGAGAACGAAACTTGGGCATCCAAGTTTGATTGGAGTACTGCTCATTATTTGAAAGTATCAGGAAGGTCGGAAAAAAAATATATGTTGTGATTTCAGGAGACTGTAGTTTTTTGGCAGCCTAACAAAGCCTTTCATTGAATGAGTTATTCGCCAGCCTGTGCTTAAGGCTACATCAAGAGGAAGCAAACCTTAGAGATAGAACGTAGAACTACTGTATTGTGTCAAGTTTCAAGAAGCTAGCACAAACCGTGTTTGATTTAGAGTTCGATCTGCATCTGTCAATATAGGAGATAACAGAGTGAAACCTAAAAATTCAAACTGTTACTGCAAACGGATGCTTCAACGTAGGAGAACGATACTAGGGCATCCAAGTGGGATTGGTGTACTGATCATTACTTGAAAGTATCATGAAGATTGGATGAAAAAAATGTATCTTGAGATTTCAGGAGACTCTAGTTTTTGGAAGTTTGGCAATCCCTTTCAATATAAGTGTTATTCGCGAGTCCCTGTATTAGGCTACATCAAGAGGAAACAATCCTTAGAGATAGAACGTAGAACTACTGTATTGTGTCACGTTTCAAGAAGCTAGCACAAACCGTGTTTGATTTAGCGTTCTAACTGCATCTGTCAATATAGAAGAAAACACAGTGAAACCTAAAAATTCAAACTGTTACTGCAAACGGATGCTTCAACGTAGGAGAACGAAACTTGGACATCCAAGTTTGTTTGGAGTACTGCTCATTATTTGAAAGTATCAGGAAGGTCGGAAAAAAAATATATGTTGTGATTTCAGGAGACTGTAGTTTTTTGGCAGCCTAACAACGCCTTTCATTGAAAGAGTTATTCGCCAGCCTGTGCTTAAGGCTACATCAAGAGGAAACAAACCTTAGAGATAGAACGTAGAACTACTGTATTGTGTCAAGTTTCAAGAAGCTAGCACAAACCGTGTTTGATTTAGAGTTCGAACTGCATCTGTCAATATAGGAGAAAACAGTGAAACCTAAAAATTCAAACTGTTACTGCAAACGGATGCTTCAACGTAGGAGAACGAAAATTGGGCATCCAAGTGGGATTGGTGTACTGATCATTACTTGAAAGTATCATGAAGATTGGATGAAAAAATGTATGTTGTGATTTCAGGAGACTGTAGTTTTTTGGCAGCCTAACAACGCCTTTCATTGAATGAGTTATTCGCCAGCCTGTGCTTAAGGCTACATCAAGAGGAAACAAAAATTAGAGATAGAACGTAGAACTACTGTATTGTGTCACGTTTCAAGAAGCTAGCACAAACCGTGTTTGATTTAGAGTTCGAACTGCATCTGTCAATATAGGAGAAAACGCAGTGAAACCTAAAAATTCAAACTGTTACTGCAAACGGATGCTTCAACGTAGGAGAACGAAACTTGGGCATCCAAGTGGGATTGGTGTACTGATCATTACTTGAAAGTATCATGAAGATTGGATGAAAAAATGTATGTTTTGATTTCAGGAGACTGTAGTTTTTTGGCAGCCTAACAACGCCTTTCATTGAATGAGTTATTCGCCAGCCTGTGCTTAAGGCTACATCAAGAGGAAACAAACCTTAGAGATAGAACGTAGAACTACTGTATTGTGTCACGTTTCAAGAAGCTAGCACAAACCGTGTTTGATTTAGAGTTCGAACTGCATCTGTCAATATAGAAGAAAACGCAGTGAAACCTAAAAATTCAAACTGTTACTGCAAACGGATGCTTCAACGTAGGAGAACGAAACTTGGACATCCAAGTTTGTTTGGAGTACTGCTCATTATTTGAAAGTATCAGGAAGGTCGGAAAAAAAATATGTGTTGTGATTTCAGGAGACTGTAGTTTTTTGGCAGCCTAACAACGCCTTTCATTGAATGAGTTATTCGCCAGCCTGTGCTCAAGGCTACATCAAGAGGAAACAAACCTTAGAGATAGAACGTAGAACTACTGTATTGTGTCAAGTTTCAAGAAGCTAGCACAAACCGTGTTTGATTTAGAGTTCGAACTGCATCTCTCAATATAGGAGAAAACAGAGTGAAACCTAAAAATTCAAACTGTTACTGCAAACGGATGCTTCAACGTAGGAGAATGAAACTTGGGCATCCAAGTGGGATTGGTGTACTGATCATTACTTGAAAGTATCATGAAGATTGGATGAAAAAATGTATGTTGTGATTTCAGGAGACTGTAGTTTTTTGGCAGCCTAACAACGCCTTTCATTGAATGAGTTATTCGCCAGCCTGTGCTTAAGGCTACACCAAGAAGAAACAAACCTTAGAGATAGAACGTAGAACTACTGTATTGTGTCACGTTTCAAGAAGCTAGCACAAACCGTGTTTGATTTAGAGTTCGAACTGCATCTGTCAATATAGAAGAAAATGCAGTGAAACCTAAAAATTCAAACTGTTACTGCAAACGGATGCTTCAACGTAGGAGAACGATACTTGGGCATCCAAGTGGGAGTGGAGTACTGATCATTACTTGAAAGTATCATGAAGATTGGATGAAAATATGTATGTTGAGATTTCAGGAGACTCTAGTTTTTGGAAGTTTGGCAACCCCTTTCAATATAAGTGTTATTCGCGAGTCCCTGTATTAGGCTACATCAAGAGGAAACAAACCTTAGAGATAGAACGTAGATCTACTGTATTGTGTCACGTTTCAAGAAACTAGCACAAACCGTGTTTGATTTAGAGTTCGAACTGCATCTGTCAATATAGAAGAAAACGCAGTGAAACCTAAAAATTCAAACTGTTACTGCAAACGGATGCTTCAACGTAGGAGAACGAAACTTGGACATCAAAGTTTGTTTGGAGTACTGCTCATTATTTGAAAGTATCAGGAAGGTCGGAAAAAAAATATGTGTTGTGATTTCAGGAGACTGTAGTTTTTTGGCAGCCTAACAACGCCTTTCATTGAATGAGTTATTCGCCAGCCTGTGCTTAAGGCTACATCAAGAGGAAACAAACCTTAGAGATAGAACGTAGAACTACTGTATTGTGTCAAGTTTCAAGAAGCTAGCACAAACCGTGTTTGATTTAGAGTTCGAACTGCATCTGTCAATATAGGAGAAAACAGAGTGAAACCTAAAAATTCAAACTGTTACTGCAAACGGATGCTTAAACGTAGGAGAACGAACCTTGGGCATCCAAGTGGTATTGGTGTACTGATCATTACTTGAAAGTATCATGAAGATTGCATGAAAAAATGTATGTTGTGATTTCAGGAGACTGTAGTTTTTTGGCAGCCTAACAACGCCTTTCATTGAATGAGTTATTCGCCAGCCTGTGCTTAAGGCTACATCAAGAGGAAACAAACCTTAGAGATAGAACGTAGAACTACTGTATTGTGTCAAGTTTCAAGAAGCTAGCACAAACCGTGTTTGATTTAGAGTTCGAACTGCATCTGTCAATATAGGAGAAAACAGAGTGAAACCTAAAAATTCAAACTGTTACTGCAAACGGATGCTTCAACGTAGGAGAACGAAACTTGGGCATCCAAGTGGGATTGGTGTACTGATCATTACTTGAAAGTATCATGAAGATTGGATGAAAAAATTATGTTGTGATTTCAGGAGACTGTAGTTTTTTGGCAGCCTAACAACGCCTTTCATTGAATGAGTTATTCGCCAGCCTGTGCTTAAGGCTACATCAAGAGGAAACAAACCTTAGAGATAGAACGTAGAACTACTGTATTGTGTCAAGTTTCAAGAAGCTAGCACAAACCGTGTTTGATTTAGAGTTCGAACTGCATCTGTCAATATAGGAGAAAACAGAGTGAAACCTAAAAATTCAAACTGTTACTGCAAACGGATGCTTCAACGTAGGAGAACGAAACTTGGGCATCCAAGTGGGATTGGTGTACTGATCATTACTTGAAAGTATCATGAAGATTGGATGAAAAAATGTATGTTGTGATTTCAGGAGACTGTAGTTTTTTGGCAGCCTAACAACGCCTTTCATTGAATGAGTTATTCGCCAGCCTGTGCTTAAGGCTACATCAAGAGGAAACAAACCTTAGAGATAGAACGTAGAACTACTGTATTGTGTCACGTTTCAAGAAGCTAGCACAAACCGTGTTTGATTTAGAGTTCGAACTGCATCTGTCAATATAGGAGAAAACGCAGTGAAACCTAGAAATTCAAACTGTTACTGCAAACGGATGCTTCAACGTAGGAGAACGAAACTTGGGCATCCAAGTTGGATTGGTGTACTGATCATTACTTGAAAGTATCATGAAGATTGGATGAAAAAATGTATGTTGTGATTTCAGGAGACTGTAGTTTTTTGGCAGCCTAACAACGCCTTTCATTGAATGAGTTATTCGCCAGCCTGTGCTTAAGGCTACATCAAGAGGAAACAAACCTTAGAGATAGAACGTAGAACTACTGTATTGTGTCACGTTTCAAGAAGCTAGCACAAACCGTGTTTGATTTAGAGTTCAAACTGCATCTGTCAATATAGAAGAAAACGCAGTGAAACCTAAAAATTCAAACTGTTACTGCAAACGGATGCTTCAACGTAGGAGAACGAAAATTGGGCATCCAAGTGGGAGTGGAGTACTGATCATTACTTGAAAGTATCATGAAGATTGGATGAAAATATGTATGTTGAGATTTCAGGAGACTCTAGTTTTTGGAAGTTTGGCAACCCCTTTCAATATAAGTGTTATTCGCGAGTCCCTGTATTAGGCTACATCAAGAGGAAACAAACCTTAGAGATAGAACGTAGAACTACTGTATTGTGTCACGTTTCAAGAAACTAGCACAAACCGTGTTTGATTTAGAGTTCGAACTGCATCTGTCAATATAGAAGAAAACGCAGTGAAACCTAAAAATTCAAACTGTTACTGCAAACGGATGCTTCAACGTAGGAGAACGAAACTTGGACATCAAAGTTTGTTTGGAGTACTGCTCATTATTTGAAAGTATCAGGAAGGTCGGAAAAAAAATATGTGTTGTGATTTCAGGAGACTGTAGTTTTTTGGCAGCCTAACAACGCCTTTCATTGAATGAGTTATTCGCCAGCCTGTGCTTAAGGCTACATCAAGAGGAAACAAACCTTAGAGATAGAACGTAGAACTACTGTATTGTGTCAAGTTTCAAGAAGCTAGCACAAACCGTGTTTGATTTAGAGTTCGAACTGCATCTGTCAATATAGGAGAAAACAGAGTGAAACCTAAAAATTCAAACTGTTACTGCAAACGGATGCTTAAACGTAGGAGAACGAACCTTGGGCATCCAAGTGGGATTGGTGTACTGATCATTACTTGAAAGTATCATGAAGATTGCATGAAAAAATGTATGTTGTGATTTCAGGAGACTGTAGTTTTTTGGCAGCCTAACAACGCCTTTCATTGAATGAGTTATTCGCCAGCCTGTGCTTAAGGCTACATCAAGAGGAAACAAACCTTAGAGATAGAACGTAGAACTACTGTATTGTGTCAAGTTTCAAGAAGCTAGCACAAACCGTGTTTGATTTAGAGTTCGAACTGCATCTGTCAATATAGGAGAAAACAGAGTGAAACCTAAAAATTCAAACTGTTACTGCAAACGGATGCTTCAACGTAGGAGAACGAAACTTGGGCATCCAAGTGGGATTGGTGTACTGATCATTACTTGAAAGTATCATGAAGATTGGATGAAAAAATTATGTTGTGATTTCAGGAGACTGTAGTTTTTTGGCAGCCTAACAACGCCTTTCATTTAATGAGTTATTCGCCAGCCTGTGCTTAAGGCTACATCAAGAGGAAACAAACCTTAGAGATAGAACGTAGAACTACTGTATTGTGTCAAGTTTCAAGAAGCTAGCACAAACCGTGTTTGATTTAGAGTTCGAACTGCATCTGTCAATATAGGAGAAAACAGAGTGAAACCTAAAAATTCAAACTGTTACTGCAAACGGATGCTTCAACGTAGGAGAACGAAACTTGGGCATCCAAGTGGGATTGGTGTACTGATCATTACTTGAAAGTATCATGAAGATTGGATGAAAAAATGTATGTTGTGATTTCAGGAGACTGTAGTTTTTTGGCAGCCTAACAACGCCTTTCATTGAATGAGTTATTCGCCAGCCTGTGCTTAAGGCTACATCAAGAGGAAACAAACCTTAGAGATAGAACGTAGAACTACTGTATTGTGTCACGTTTCAAGAAGCTAGCACAAACCGTGTTTGATTTAGAGTTCGAACTGCATCTGTCAATATAGAAGAAAACGCAGTGAAACCTAAAAATTCAAACTGTTACTGCAAACGGATGCTTCAACGTAGGAGAACGATACTTGGGCATCCAAGTGGGAGTGGAGTACTGATCATTACTTGAAAGTATCATGAAGATTGGATGAAAATATGTATGTTGAGATTTCAGGAGACTCTAGTTTTTGGAAGTTTGGCAACCCCTTTCAATATAAGTGTTATTCGCGAGTCCCTGTATTAGGCTACATCAAGAGGAAACAAACCTTAGAGATAGAACGTAGAACTACTGTATTGTGTCACGTTTCAAGAAACTAGCACAAACCGTGTTTGATTTAGAGTTCGAACTGCATCTGTCAATATAGAAGAAAACGCAGTGAAACCTAAAAATTCAAACTGTTACTGCAAACGGATGCTTCAACGTAGGAGAACGAAACTTGGACATCCAAGTTTGTTTGGAGTACTGCTCATTATTTGAAAGTATCAGGAAGGTCGGAAAAAAAATATGTGTTGTGATTTCAGGAGACTGTAGTTTTTTGGCAGCCTAACAACGCCTTTCATTGAATGAGTTATTCGCCAGCCTGTGCTCAAGGCTACATCAGGGGAAACAAACCTTAGAGATAGAACGTAGAACTACTGTATTGTGTCAAGTTTCAAGAAGCTAGCACAAACCGTGTTTGATTTAGAGTTCGAACTGCATCTGTCAATATAGGAGAAAACAGAGTGAAACCTAAAAATTCAAACTGTTACTGCAAACGGATGCTTCAACGTAGGAGAACGAAACTTGGGCATCCAAGTGGGATTGGTGTACTGATCATTACTTGAAAGTATCATGAAGATTGGATGAAAAAATGTATGTTGTGATTTCAGGAGACTGTAGTTTTTTGGCAGCCTAACAACGCCTTTCATTGAATGAGTTATTCGCCAGCCTGTGCTTAAGGCTACATCAAGAGGAAACAAACCTTAGAGATAGAACGTAGAACTACTGTATTGTGTCAAGTTTCAAGAAGCTAGCACAAACCGTGTTTGATTTAGAGTTCGAACTGCATCTGTCAATATAGGAGAAAACAGAGTGAAACCTAAAAATTCAAACTGTTACTGCAAACGGATGCTTCAACGTAGGAGAACGAAACTTGGGCATCCAAGTGGGATTGGTGTACTGATCATTACTTGAAAGTATCATGAAGATTGGATGAAAAAATTATGTTGTGATTTCAGGAGACTGTAGTTTTTTGGCAGCCTAACAACGCCTTTCATTGAATGAGTTATTCGCCAGCCTGTGCTTAAGGCTACATCAAGAGGAAACAAACCTTAGAGATAGAACGTAGAACTACTGTATTGTGTCACCTTTCAAGAAGCTAGCACAAACCGTGTTTGATTTAGAGTTCGAACTGCATCTGTCAATATAGGAGAAAACAGAGTGAAACCTAAAAATTCAAACTGTTACTGCAAACGGATGCTTCAACGTAGGAGAACGAAACTTGGGCATCCAAGTGGGATTGGTGTACTGATCATTACTTGAAAGTATCATGAAGATTGGATGAAAAAATGTATGTTGTGATTTCAGGAGACTGTAGTTTTTTGGCAGCCTAACAACGCCTTTCATTGAATGAGTTATTCGCCAGCCTGTGCTTAAGGCTACATCAAGAGGAAACAAACCTTAGAGATAGAACGTAGAACTACTGTATTGTGTCAAGTTTCAAGAAGCTAGCACAAACCGTGTTTGATTTAGAGTTCGAACTGCATCTGTCAATATAGGAGAAAACGCAGTGAAACCTAAAAATTCAAACTGTTACTGCAAACGGATGCTTCAACGTAGGAGAACGATACTTGGGCATCCAAGTGGGATTGGTGTACTGATCATTACTTGAAAGTATCATGAAGATTGGATGAAAAAATGTATGTTGAGATTTCAGGAGACTCTAGTTTTTGGAAGTTTGGCAACCCCTTTCAATAAGTGTTATTCGCGAGTCCCTGTATTAGGCTACATCAAGAGGAAACAAACCTTAGAGATAGAACGTAGAACAACTGTATTGTGTCACGTTTCAAGAAGCTAGCACAAACCGTGTTTGATTTAGAGTTCTAACTGCATCTGTCAATATAGAAGAAAACAGAGTGAAACCTAAAAATTCAAACTGTTACTGCAAACGGATGCTTCAACGTAGGAGAACGAAACTTGGACATCCAAGTTTGATTGGAGTACTGCTCATTATTTGAAAGTATCAGGAAGGTCGGAAAAAAAATATATGTTGTGATTTCAGGAGACTGTAGTTTTTTGGCAGCCTAACAACGCCTTTCATTGAATGAGTTATTCGCCAGCCTGTGCTTAAGGCTACATCAAGAGGAAACAAACCTTAGAGATAGAACGTAGAACTACTGTATTGTGTCAAGTTTCAAGAAGCTAGCACAAACCGTGTTTGATTTAGAGTTCGAACTGCATCTGTCAATATAGGAGAAAACAGAGTGAAACCTAAAAATTCAAACTGTTACAGCAAACGGATGCTTCAACGTAGGAGAACGAAACTTGGGCATCCAAGTGGGATTGGTGTACTGATCATTACTTGAAAGTATCATGAAGATTGGATGAAAAAATGTATGTTGTGATTTCAGGAGACTGTAGTTTTTTGGCAGCCTAACAACGCCTTTCATTGAATGAGTTATTCGCCAGCCTGTGCTTAAGGCTACATCAAGAGGAAACAAACCTTAGAGATAGAACGTAGAACTACTGTATTGTGTCACGTTTCAAGAAGCTAGCACAAACCGTGTTTGATTTAGAGTTCGAACTGCATCTGTCAATATAGGAGAAAACGCAGTGAAACCTAGAAATTCAAACTGTTACTGCAAACGGATGCTTCAACGTAGGAGAACGAAACTTGGGCATCCAAGTGGGATTGGTGTACTGATCATTACTTGAAAGTATCATGAAGATTGGATGAAAAAATGTATGTTGTGATTTCAGGAGACTGTAGTTTTTTGGCAGCCTAACAACGCCTTTCATTGAATGAGTTATTCGCCAGCCTGTGCTTAAGGCTACATCAAGAGGAAACAAACCTTAGAGATAGAACGTAGAACTACTGTATTGTGTCACGTTTCAAGAAGCTAGCACAAACCGTGTTTGATTTAGAGTTCGAACTGCATCTGTCAATATAGAAGAAAACGCAGTGAAACCTAAAAATTCAAACTGTTACTGCAAACGGATGCTTCAACGTAGGAGAACGATACTTGGGCATCCAAGTGGGAGTGGTGTACTGATCATTACTTGAAAGTATCATGAAGATTGGATGAAAATATGTATGTTGAGATTTCAGGAGACTCTAGTTTTTGGAAGTTTGGCAACCCCTTTCAATATAAGTGTTATTCGCGAGTCCCTGTATTAGGCTACATCAAGAGCAAACAAACCTT
Source organism: Callospermophilus lateralis (assembly GCF_048772815.1). Taxonomy (NCBI): domain Eukaryota; kingdom Metazoa; phylum Chordata; class Mammalia; order Rodentia; family Sciuridae; genus Callospermophilus; species Callospermophilus lateralis. The sequence continues at coordinate 18,984 of NW_027515609.1, forward strand.
AGAGATAGAACGTAGAACTACTGTATTGTGTCACGTTTCAAGAAACTAGCACAAACCGTGTTTGATTTAGAGTTCGAACTGCATCAGTCAATATAGAAGAAAACGCAGTGAAACCTAAAAATTCAAACTGTTACTGCAAACGGATGCTTCAACGTAGGAGAACGAAACTTGGACATCCAAGTTTGTTTGGAGTACTGCTCATTATTTGAAAGTATCAGGAAGGTCGGAAAAAAAATATGTGTTGTGATTTCAGGAGACTGTAGTTTTTTGGCAGCCTAACAACGCCTTTCATTGAATGAGTTATTCGCCAGCCTGTGCTTAAGGCTACATCAAGAGGAAACAAACCTTAGAGATAGAACGTAGAACTACTGTATTGTGTCAAGTTTCAAGAAGCTAGCACAAACCGTGTTTGATTTAGAGTTCGAACTGCATCTGTCAATATAGGAGAAAACAGAGTGAAACCTAAAAATTCAAACTGTTACTGCAAACGGATGCTTCAACGTAGGAGAACGAAAATTGGGCATCCAAGTGGGATTGGTGTACTGATCATTACTTGAAAGTATCATGAAGATTGGATGAAAAAATGTATGTTGTGATTTCAGGAGACTGTAGTTTTTTGGCAGCCTAACAACGCCTTTCATTGAATGAGTTATTCGCCAGCCTGTGCTTAAGGCTACATCAAGAGGAAACAAACCTTAGAGATAGAACGTAGAACTACTGTATTGTGTCACGTTTCAAGAAGCTAGCACAAACCGTGTTTGATTTTAGTTCGAACTGCATCTGTCAATATAGAAGAAAACGCAGTGAAACCTAAAAATTCAAACTGTTACTGCAAACGGATGCTTCAACGTAGGAGAACGAAACTTGGGCATCCAAGTGGGATTGGTGTACTGATCATTACTTGAAAGTATCATGAAGATTGAATGAGAAAATGTATGTTGTGATTTCAGGAGACTGTAGTTTTTTGGCATCCTAACAACGCCTTTCATTGAATGAGTTATTCGCCAGCCTGTGCTTAAGGCTACATCAAGAGGAAACAAACCTTAGAGATAGAACGTAGAACTACTGTATTGTGTCACGTTTCAAGAAGCTAGCACAAACCGTGTTTGATTTAGAGTTCGAACTGCATCTGTCAATATAGGAGAAAACAGAGTGAAACCTAAAAATTCAAACTGTTACTGCAAACGGATGCTTCAACGTAGGAGAACGAATCTTGGGCATCCAAGTGGGATTGGTGTACTGATCATTACTTGAAAGTATCATGAAGATTGGATGAAAAAATGTATGTTGTGATTTCAGGAGACTGTAGTTTTTTGGCAGCCTAACAACGCCTTTCATTGAATGAGTTATTCGCCAGCCTGTGCTTAAGGCTACATCAAGAGGAAACAAACCTTAGAGATAGAACGTAGAACTACTGTATTGTGTCAAGTTTCAAGAAGCTAGCACAAACCGTGTTTGATTTAGAGTTCGAACTGCATCTGTCAATATAGGAGAAAACGCAGTGAAACCTAAAAATTCAAACTGTTACTGCAAACGGATGCTTCAACGTAGGAGAACGATACTTGGGCATCCAAGTGGGATTGGTGTACTGATCATTACTTGAAAGTATCATGAAGATTGGATGAAAAAATGTATGTTGAGATTTCAGGAGACTCTAGTTTTTGGAAGTTTGGCAACCCCTTTCAATATAAGTGTTATTCGCGAGTCCCTGTATTAGGCTACATCAAGAGGAAACAAACCTTAGAGATAGAACGTAGAACTACTGTATTGTGTCACGTTTCAAGAAGCTAGCACAAACCGTGTTTGATTTAGAGTTCTAACTGCATCTGTCAATATAGAAGAAAACAGAGTGAAACCTAAAAATTCAAACTGTTACTGCAAACGGATGCTTCAACGTAGGAGAACGAAACTTGGACATCCAAGTTTGATTGGAGTACTGCTCATTATTTGAAAGTATCAGGAAGGTCGGAAAAAAAAATATATGTTGTGATTTCAGGAGACTGTAGTTTTTTGGCAGCCTAACAACGCCTTTCATTGAATGAGTTATTCGCCAGCCTGTGCTTAAGGCTACATCAAGAGGAAACAAACCTTAGAGATAGAACGTAGAACTACTGTATTGTGTCAAGTTTCAAGAAGCTAGCACAAACCGTGTTTGATTTAGAGTTCGAACTGCATCTGTCAATATAGGAGAAAACAGAGTGAAACCTAAAAATTCAAACTGTTACAGCAAACGGATGCTTCAACGTAGGAGAACGAAACTTGGGCATCCAAGTGGGATTGGTGTACTGATCATTACTTGAAAGTATCATGAAGATTGGATGAAAAAATGTATGTTGTGATTTCAGGAGACTGTAGTTTTTTGGCAGCCTAACAACGCCTTTCATTGAATGAGTTATTCGCCAGCCTGTGCTTAAGGCTACATCAAGAGGAAACAAACCTTAGAGATAGAACGTAGAACTACTGTATTGTGTCACGTTTCAAGAAGCTAGCACAAACCGTGTTTGATTTAGAGTTCGAACTGCATCTGTCAATATAGGAGAAAACGCAGTGAAACCTAGAAATTCAAACTGTTACTGCAAACGGATGCTTCAACGTAGGAGAACGAAACTTGGGCATCCAAGTGGGATTGGTGTACTGATCATTACTTGAAAGTATCATGAAGATTGGATGAAAAAATGTATGTTGTGATTTCAGGAGACTGTAGTTTTTTGGCAGCCTTACAACGCCTTTCATTGAATGAGTTATTCGCCAGCCTGTGCTTAAGGCTACATCAAGAGGAAACAAACCTTAGAGATAGAACGTAGAACTACTGTATTGTGTCACGTTTCAAGAAGCTAGCACAAACCGTGTTTGATTTAGAGTTCGAACTGCATCTGTCAATATAGAAGAAAACGCAGTGAAACCTAAAAATTCAAACTGTTACTGCAAACGGATGCTTCAACGTAGGAGAACGATACTTGGGCATCCAAGTGGGAGTGGTGTACTGATCATTACTTGAAAGTATCATGAAGATTGGATGAAAATATGTATGTTGAGATTTCAGGAGACTCTAGTTTTTGGAAGTTTGGCAACCCCTTTCAATATAAGTGTTATTCGCGAGTCCCTGTATTAGGCTACATCAAGAGCAAACAAACCTTAGAGATAGAACGTAGAACTACTGTATTGTGTCACGTTTCAAGAAACTAGCACAAACCGTGTTTGATTTAGAGTTCGAACTGCATCAGTCAATATAGAAGAAAACGCAGTGAAACCTAAAAATTCAAACTGTTACTGCAAACGGATGCTTCAACGTAGGAGAACGAAACTTGGACATCCAAGTTTGTTTGGAGTACTGCTCATTATTTGAAAGTATCAGGAAGGTCGGAAAAAAAATATGTGTTGTGATTTCAGGAGACTGTAGTTTTTTGGCAGCCTAACAACGCCTTTCATTGAATGAGTTATTCGCCAGCCTGTGCTTAAGGCTACATCAAGAGGAAACAAACCTTAGAGATAGAACGTAGAACTACTGTATTGTGTCAAGTTTCAAGAAGCTAGCACAAACCGTGTTTGATTTAGAGTTCGAACTGCATCTGTCAATATAGGAGAAAACAGAGTGAAACCTAAAAATTCAAACTGTTACTGCAAACGGATGCTTCAACGTAGGAGAACGAAAATTGGGCATCCAACTGGGATTGGTGTACTGATCATTACTTGAAAGTATCATGAAGATTGGATGAAAAAATGTATGTTGTGATTTCAGGAGACTGTAGTTTTTTGGCAGCCTAACAACGCCTTTCATTGAATGAGTTATTCGCCAGCCTGTGCTTAAGGCTACATCAAGAGGAAACAAACCTTAGAGATAGAACGTAGAACAACTGTATTGTGTCACGTTTCAAGAAGCTAGCACAAACCGTGTTTGATTTTAGTTCGAACTGCATCTGTCAATATAGAAGAAAACGCAGTGAAACCTAAAAATTCAAACTGTTACTGCAAACGGATGCTTCAACGTAGGAGAACGAAACTTGGGCATCCAAGTGGGATTGGTGTACTGATCATTACTTGAAAGTATCATGAAGATTGAATGAGAAAATGTATGTTGTGATTTCAGGAGACTGTAGTTTTTTGGCAGCCTAACGACGCCTTTCATTGAATGAGTTATTCGCCAGCCTGTGCTTAAGGCTACATCAAGAGGAAACAAACCTTAGAGATAGAACGTAGAACTACTGTATTGTGTCACGTTTCAAGAAGCTAGCACAAACCGTGTTTGATTTAGAGTTCGAACTGCATCTGTCAATATAGGAGAAAACAGAGTGAAACCTAAAAATTCAAACTGTTACTGCAAACGGATGCTTCAACGTAGGAGAACGAAACTTGGGCATCCAAGTGGGATTGGTGTACTGATCATTACTTGAAAGTATCATGAAGATTGGATGAAAAAATGTATGTTGTGATTTCAGGAGACTGTAGTTTTTTGGCAGCCTAACAACGCCTTTCATTGAATGAGTTATTCGCCAGCCTGTGCTTAAGGCTACATCAAGAGGAAACAAACCTTAGAGATAGAACGTAGAACTACTGTATTGTGTCAAGTTTCAAGAAGCTAGCACAAACCGTGTTTGATTTAGAGTTCGAACTGCATCTGTCAATATAGGAGAAAACGCAGTGAAACCTAAAAATTCAAACTGTTACTGCAAACGGATGCTTCAACGTAGGAGAACGATACTTGGGCATCCAAGTGGGATTGGTGTACTGATCATTACTTGAAAGTATCATGAAGATTGGATGAAAAAATGTATGTTGAGATTTCAGGAGACTCTAGTTTTTGGAAGTTTGGCAACCCCTTTCAATATAAGTGTTATTCGCGAGTCCCTGTATTAGGCTACATCAAGAGGAAACAAACCTTAGAGATAGAACGTAGAACTACTGTATTGTGTCACGTTTCAAGAAGCTAGCACAAACCGTGTTTGATTTAGAGTTCTAACTGCATCTGTCAATATAGAAGAAAACGCAGTGAAACCTAAAAATTCAAACTGTTACTGCAAACGGATGCTTCAACGTAGGAGAACGAAACTTGGACATCCAAGTTTGATTGGAGTACTGCTCATTATTTGAAAGTATCAGGAAGGTCGGAAAAAAAATATATGTTGTGATTTCAGGAGACTGTAGTTTTTTGGCAGCCTAACAACACCTTTCATTGAATGAGTTATTCGCCAGCCTGTGCTTAAGGCTACATCAAGAGGAAACAAACCTTAGAGATAGAACGTAGAACTACTGTATTGTGTCAAGTTTCAAGAAGCTAGCACAAACCGTGTTTGATTTAGAGTTCGAACTGCATCTGTCAATATAGGAGAAAACAGAGTGAAACCTAAAAATTCAAACTGTTACTGCAAACGGATGCTTCAACGTAGGAGAACGATACTTGGGCATCCAAGTGGGATTGGTGTACTGATCATTACTTGAAAGTATCATGAAGATTGGATGAAAAAAATGTATCTTGAGATTTCAGGAGACTCTAGTTTTTGGAAGTTTGGCAATCCCTTTCAATATAAGTGTTATTCGTGAGTCCCTGTATTAGGCTACATCAAGAGGAAACAAACCTTAGAGATAGAACGTAGAACTACTGTATTGTGTCACGTTTCAAGAAGCTAGCACAAACCGTGTTTGATTTAGCGTTCTAACTGCATCTGTCAATATAGAAGAAAACACAGTGAAACCTAAAAATTCAAACTGTTACTGCAAACGGATGCTTCAACGTAGGAGAACGAAACTTGGACATCCAAGTTTGATTGGAGTACTGCTCATTATTTGAAAGTATCAGGAAGGTCGGAAAAAAAATATATGTTGTGATTTCAGGAGACTGTAGTTTTTTGGCAGCCTAACAACGCCTTTCATTGAATGAGTTATTCGCCAGCCTGTGCTTAAGGCTACATCAAGAGGAAACAAACCTTAGAGATAGAACGTAGAACTACTGTATTGTGTCAAGTTTCAAGAAGCTAGCACAAACCGTGTTTGATTTAGAGTTCGAACTGCATCTGTCAATATAGGAGAAAACAGTGAAACCTAAAAATTCAAACTGTTACTGCAAACGGATGCTTCAACGTAGGAGAACGAAAATTGGGCATCCAAGTGGGATTGGTGTACTGATCATTACTTGAAAGTATCATGAAGATTGGATGAAAAAATGTATGTTGTGATTTCAGGAGACTGTAGTTTTTTGGCAGCCTAACAACGCCTTTCATTGAATGAGTTATTCGCCAGCCTGTGCTTAAGGCTACATCAAGAGGAAACAAAAATTAGAGATAGAACGTAGAACTACTGTATTGTGTCACGTTTCAAGAAGCTAGCACAAACCGTGTTTGATTTAGAGTTCGAACTGCATCTGTCAATATAGGAGAAAACGCAGTGAAACCTAAAAATTCAAACTGTTACTGCAAACGGATGCTTCAATGTAGGAGAACGAAACTTGGGCATCCAAGTGGGATTGGTGTACTGATCATTACTTGAAAGTATCATGAAGATTGGATGAAAAAATGTATGTTGTGATTTCAGGAGACTGTAGTTTTTTGGCAGCCTAACAACGCCTTTCATTGAATGAGTTATTCGCCAGCCTGTGCTTAAGGCTACATCAAGAGGAAACAAACCTTAGAGATAGAACGTAGAACTACTGTATTGTGTCACGTTTCAAGAAGCTAGCACAAACCGTGTTTGATTTTAGTTCGAACTGCATCTGTCAATATAGAAGGAAACGCAGTGAAACCTAAAAATTCAAACTGTTACTGCAAACGGATGCTTCAACGTAGGAGAACGAAACTTGGGCATCCAAGTGGGATTGGTGTACTGATCATTACTTGAAAGTATCATGAAGATTGAATGAGAAAATGTATGTTGTGATTTCAGGAGACTGTAGTTTTTTGGCATCCTAACAACGCCTTTCATTGAATGAGTTATTCGCCAGCCTGTGCTTAAGGCTACATCAAGAGGAAACAAACCTTAGAGATAGAACGTAGAACTACTGTATTGTGTCACGTTTCAAGAAGCTAGCACAAACCGTGTTTGATTTAGAGTTCGAACTGCATCTGTCAATATAGGAGAAAACAGAGTGAAACCTAAAAATTCAAACTGTTACTGCAAACGGATGCTTCAACGTAGGAGAACGAATCTTGGGCATCCAAGTGGGATTGGTGTACTGATCATTACTTGAAAGTATCATGAAGATTGGATGAAAAAATGTATGTTGTGATTTCAGGAGACTGTAGTTTTTTGGCAGCCTAACAACGCCTTTCATTGAATGAGTTATTCGCCAGCCTGTGCTTAAGGCTACATCAAGAGGAAACAAACCTTAGAGATAGAACGTAGAACTACTGTATTGTGTCAAGTTTCAAGAAGCTAGCACAAACCGTGTTTGATTTAGAGTTCGAACTGCATCTGTCAATATAGGAGAAAACGCAGTGAAACCTAAAAATTCAAACTGTTACTGCAAACGGTTGCTTCAACGTAGGAGAACGATACTTGGGCATCCAAGTGGGATTGGTGTACTGATCATTACTTGAAAGTATCATGAAGATTGGATGAAAAAATGTATGTTGAGATTTCAGGAGACTCTAGTTTTTGGAAGTTTGGCAACCCCTTTCAATATAAGTGTTATTCGCGAGTCCCTGTATTAGGCTACATCAAGAGGAAACAAACCTTAGAGATAGAACGTAGAACTACTGTATTGTGTCACGTTTCAAGAAGCTAGCACAAACCGTGTTTGATTTAGAGTTCTAACTGCATCTGTCAATATAGAAGAAAACAGAGTGAAACCTAAAAATTCAAACTGTTACTGCAAACGGATGCTTCAACGTAGGAGAACGAAACTTGGACATCCAAGTTTGATTGGAGTACTGCTCATTATTTGAAAGTATCAGGAAGGTCGGAAAAAAAAATATATGTTGTGATTTCAGGAGACTGTAGTTTTTTGGCAGCCTAACAACGCCTTTCATTGAATGAGTTATTCGCCAGCCTGTGCTTAAGGCTACATCAAGAGGAAACAAACCTTAGAGATAGAACGTAGAACTACTGTATTGTGTCAAGTTTCAAGAAGCTAGCACAAACCGTGTTTGATTTAGAGTTCGAACTGCATCTGTCAATATAGGAGAAAACAGAGTGAAACCTAAAAATTCAAACTGTTACAGCAAACGGATGCTTCAACGTAGGAGAACGAAACTTGGGCATCCAAGTGGGATTGGTGTACTGATCATTACTTGAAAGTATCATGAAGATTGGATGAAAAAATGTATGTTGTGATTTCAGGAGACTGTAGTTTTTTGGCAGCCTAACAACGCCTTTCATTGAATGAGTTATTCGCCAGCCTGTGCTTAAGGCTACATCAAGAGGAAACAAACCTTAGAGATAGAACGTAGAACTACTGTATTGTGTCACGTTTCAAGAAGCTAGCACAAACCGTGTTTGATTTTAGTTCGAACTGCATCTGTCAATATAGAAGAAAACGCAGTGAAACCTAAAAATTCAAACTGTTACTGCAAACGGATGCTTCAACGTAGGAGAACGAAACTTGGGCATCCAAGTGGGATTGGTGTACTGATCATTACTTGAAAGTATCATGAAGATTGAATGAGAAAATGTATGTTGTGATTTCAGGAGACTGTAGTTTTTTTGGCAGCCTAACAACGCCTTTCATTGAATGAGTTATTCGCCAGCCTGTGCTTAAGGCTACATCAAGAGGAAACAAACCTTAGAGATAGAACGTAGAACTACTGTATTGTGTCACGTTTCAAGAAGCTAGCACAAACCGTGTTTGATTTAGAGTTCGAACTGCATCTGTCAATATAGGAGAAAACAGAGTGAAACCTAAAAATTCAAACTGTTACTGCAAACGGATGCTTCAACGTAGGAGAACGAAACTTGGGCATCCAAGTGGGATTGGTGTACTGATCATTACTTGAAAGTATCATGAAGATTGGATGAAAAAATGTATGTTGTGATTTCAGGAGACTGTAGTTTTTTGGCAGCCTAACAACGCCTTTCATTGAATGAGTTATTCGCCAGCCTGTGCTTAAGGCTACATCAAGAGGAAACAAACCTTAGAGATAGAACGTAGAACTACTGTATTGTGTCAAGTTTCAAGAAGCTAGCACAAACCGTGTTTGATTTAGAGTTCGAACTGCATCTGTCAATATAGGAGAAAACGCAGTGAAACCTAAAAATTCAAACTGTTACTGCAAACGGATGCTTCAACGTAGGAGAACGATACTTGGGCATCCAAGTGGGATTGGTGTACTGATCATTACTTGAAAGTATCATGAAGATTGGATGAAAAAATGTATGTTGAGATTTCAGGAGACTCTAGTTTTTGGAAGTTTGGCAACCCCTTTCAATATAAGTGTTATTCGCGAGTCCCTGTATTAGGCTACATCAAGAGGAAACAAACCTTAGAGATAGAACGTAGAACTACTGTATTGTGTCACATTTCAAGAATCTAGCACAAACCGTGTTTGATTTAGAGTTCTAACTGCATCTGTCAATATAGAAGAAAACGCAGTGAAACCTAAAAATTCAAACTGTTACTGCAAACGGATGCTTCAACGTAGGAGAACGAAACTTGGACATCCAAGTTTGATTGGAGTACTGCTCATTATTTGAAAGTATCAGGAAGGTGGAAAAAAAATATATGTTGTGATTTCAGGAGACTGTAGTTTTTTGGCAGCCTAACAACACCTTTCATTGAATGAGTTATTCGCCAGCCTGTGCTTAAGGCTACATCAAGAGGAAACAAACCTTAGAGATAGAACGTAGAACTACTGTATTGTGTCAAGTTTCAAGAAGCTAGCACAAACCGTGTTTGATTTAGAGTTCGAACTGCATCTGTCAATATAGGAGAAAACAGAGTGAAACCTAAAAATTCAAACTGTTACTGCAAACGGATGCTTCAACGTAGGAGAACGATACTTGGGCATCCAAGTGGGATTGGTGTACTGATCATTACTTGAAAGTATCATGAAGATTGGATGAAAAAAATGTATCTTGAGATTTCAGGAGACTCTAGTTTTTGGAAGTTTGGCAATCCCTTTCAATATAAGTGTTATTCGTGAGTCCCTGTATTAGGCTACATCAAGAGGAAACAAACCTTAGAGATAGAACGTAGAACTACTGTATTGTGTCACGTTTCAAGAAGCTAGCACAAACTGTGTTTGATTTAGCGTTCTAACTGCATCTGTCAATATAGAAGAAAACACAGTGAAACCTAAAAATTCAAACTGTTACTGCAAACGGATGCTTCAACGTAGGAGAACAAAACTTGGACATCCAAGTTTGATTGGAGTACTGCTCATTATTTGAAAGTATCAGGAAGGTCGGAAAAAAAATATATGTTGTGATTTCAGGAGACTGTAGTTTTTTGGCAGCCTAACAACGCCTTTCATTGAATGAGTTATTCGCCAGCCTGTGCTTAAGGCTACATCAAGAGGAAACAAACCTTAGAGATAGAACGTAGAACTACTGTATTGTGTCAAGTTTCAAGAAGCTAGCACAAACCGTGTTTGATTTAGAGTTCGAACTGCATCTGTCAATATAGGAGAAAACAGTGAAACCTAAAAATTCAAACTGTTACTGCAAACGGATGCTTCAACGTAGGAGAACGAAAATTGGGCATCCAAGTGGGATTGGTGTACTGATCATTACTTGAAAGTATCATGAAGATTGGATGAAAAAATGTATGTTGTGATTTCAGGAGACTGTAGTTTTTTGGCAGCCTAACAACGCCTTTCATTGAATGAGTTATTCGCCAGCCTGTGCTTAAGGCTACATCAAGAGGAAACAAAAATTAGAGATAGAACGTAGAACTACTGTATTGTGTCACGTTTCAAGAAGCTAGCACAAACCGTGTTTGATTTAGAGTTCGAACTGCATCTGTCAATATAGGAGAAAACGCAGTGAAACCTAAAAATTCAAACTGTTACTGCAAACGGATGCTTCAATGTAGGAGAACGAAACTTGGGCATCCAAGTGGGATTGGTGTACTGATCATTACTTGAAAGTATCATGAAGATTGGATGAAAAAATGTATGTTGTGATTTCAGGAGACTGTAGTTTTTTGGCAGCCTAACAACGCCTTTCATTGAATGAGTTATTCGCCAGCATGTGCTTAAGGCTACATCAAGAGGAAACAAACCTTAGAGATAGAACGTAGAACTACTGTATTGTGTCACGTTTCAAGAAGCTAGCACAAACCATGTTTGATTTAGAGTTCGAACTGCATCTGTCAATATAGAAGAAAACGCAGTGAAACCTAAAAATTCAAACTGTTACTGCAAACGGATGCTTCAACGTAGGAGAACGAAACTTGGACATCCAAGTTTGTTTGGAGTACTGCTCATTATTTGAAAGTATCAGGAAGGTCGGAAAAAAAATATATGTTGTGATTTCAGGAGACTGTAGTTTTTTGGCAGCCTAACAACGCCTTTCATTGAATGAGTTATTCGCCAGCCTGTGCTTAAGGCTACATCAAGAGGAAACAAACCTTAGAGATAGAACGTAGAACTACTGTATTGTGTCAAGTTTCAAGAAGCTAGCACAAACCGTGTTTGATTTAGAGTTCGAACTGCATCTGTCAATATAGGAGAAAACAGAGTGAAACCTAAAAATTCAAACTGTTACTGCAAACGGATGCTTCAACGTAGGAGAACGAAACTTGGGCATCCAAGTGGGATTGGTGTACTGATCATTACTTGAAAGTATCATGAAGATTGGATGAAAAAATGTATGTTGTGATTTCAGGAGACTGTAGTTTTTTGACAGCCTAACAACGCCTTTCATTGAATGAGTTATTCGCCAGCCTGTGCTTAAGGCTACATCAAGAGGAAACAAACCTTAGAGATAGAACGTAGAACTACTGTATTGTGTCACGTTTCAAGAAGCTAGCACAAACCGTGTTTGATTTAGAGTTCGAACTGCATCTGTCAATATAGAAGAAAACGCAGTGAAACCTAAAAATTCAAACTGTTACTGCAAACGGATGCTTCAACGTAGGAGAACGATACTTGGGCATCCAAGTGGGAGTGGTGTACTGATCATTACTTGAAAGTATCATGAAGATTGGATGAAAAAATGTATGTTGAGATTTCAGGAGACTCTAGTTTTTGGAAGTTTGGCAACCCCTTTCAATATAAGTGTTATTCGCGAGTCCCTGTATTAGGCTACATCAAGAGGAAACAAACCTTAGAGATAGAACGTAGAACTACTGTATTCTGTCACGTTTCAAGAAACTAGCACAAACCGTGTTTGATTTAGAGTTCGAACTGCATCTGTCAATATAGAAGAAAACGCAGTGAAACCTAAAAATTCAAACTGTTACTGCAAACGGATGCTTCAACGTAGGAGAACGAAACTTGGACATCCAAGTTTGTTTGGAGTACTGCTCATTATTTGAAAGTATCAGGAAGGTCGGAAAAAAAATATGTGTTGTGATTTCAGGAGACTGTAGTTTTTTGGCAGCCTAACAACGCCTTTCATTGAATGAGTTATTCGCCAGCCTGTGCTTAAGGCTACATCAAGAGGAAACAAACCTTAGAGATAGAACGTAGAACTACTGTATTGTGTCAAGTTTCAAGAAGCTAGCACAAACCGTGTTTGATTTAGAGTTCGAACTGCATCTGTCAATATAGGAGAAAACAGAGTGAAACCTAAAAATTCAAACTGTTACTGCAAACGGATGCTTCAACGTAGGAGAACGAAACTTGGGCATCCAAGTGGGATTGGTGTACTGATCATTACTTGAAAGTATCATGAAGATTGGATGAAAAAATGTATGTTGTGATTTCAGGAGACTGTAGTTTTTTGGCAGCCTAACAACGCCTTTCATTGAATGAGTTATTCGCCAGCCTGTGCTTAAGGCTACATCAAGAGGAAACAAACCTTAGAGATAGAACGTAGAACTACTGTATTGTGTCAAGTTTCAAGAAGCTAGCACAAACCGTGTTTGATTTAGAGTTCGAACTGCATCTGTCAATATAGGAGAAAACAGAGTGAAACCTAAAAATTCAAACTGTTACTGCAAACGGATGCTTCAACGTAGGAGAACGAAACTTGGGCATCCAAGTGGGATTGGTGTACTGATCATTACTTGAAAGTATCATGAAGATTGGATGAAAAAATTATGTTGTGATTTCAGGAGACTGTAGTTTTTTGGCAGCCTAACAACGCCTTTCATTGAATGAGTTATTCGCCAGCCTGTGCTTAAGGCTACATCAAGAGGAAACAAACCTTAGAGATAGAACGTAGAACTACTGTATTGTGTCACGTTTCAAGAAGCTAGCACAAACCGTGTTTGATTTAGAGTTCTAACTGCATCTGTCCATATAGAAGAAAACGCAGTGAAACCTAAAAATTCAAACTGTTACTGCAAACGGATGCTTCAACGTAGGAGAACGAAACTTGGACATCCAAGTTTGATTGGAGTACTGCTCATTATTTGAAAGTATCAGGAAGGTCGGAAAAAAAATATATGTTGTGATTTCAGGAGACTGTAGTTTTTTGGCAGCCTAACAACGCCTTTCATTGAATGAGTTATTCGCCAGCCTGTGCTTAAGGCTACATCAAGAGGAAACAAACCTTAGAGATAGAACGTAGAACTACTGTATTGTGTCACGTTTCAAGAAGCTAGCACAAACCGTGTTTGACTTAGAGTTCGAACGGCATCTGTCAATATAGGAGAAAACAGAGTGAAACCTAAAAATTCAAACTGTTACTGCAAACGGATGCTTCAACGTAGGAGAACGAAACTTGGGCATCCAAGTGGGATCGGTGTACTGATCATTACTTGAAAGTATCATGAAGATTGGATGAAAAAATGTATGTTGTGATTTCAGGAGACTGTAGTTTTTTGGCAGCATAACAACGCCTTTCATTGAATGAGTTATTCGCCAGCCTGTGCTTAAGGCTACATCAAGAGGAAACAAACCTTAGAGATAGAACGTAGAACTACTGTATTGTGTCAAGTTTCAAGAAGCTAGCACAAACCGTGTTTGATTTAGAGTTCGAACTGCATCTGTCAATATAGGAGAAAACGCAGTGAAACCTAAAAATTCAAACTGTTACTGCAAACGAATGCTTCAACGTAGGAGAACGATACTTGGGCATCCAAGTGGGATTGGTGTACTGATCATTACTTGAAAGTATCATGAAGATTGGATGAAAAAATGTATGTTGAGATTTCAGGAGACTCTAGTTTTTGGAAGTTTGGCAACCCCTTTCAATATAAGTGTTATTCGCGAGTCCCTGTATTAGGCTACATCAAGAGGAAACAAACCTTAGAGATAGAACGTAGAACTACTGTATTGTGTCACGTTTCAAGAAGCTAGCACAAACCGTGTTTGATTTAGAGTTCTAACTGCATCTGTCAATATAGAAGAAAACAGAGTGAAACCTAAAAATTCAAACTGTTACTGCAAATGGATGCTTCAACGTAGGAGAACGAAACTTGGACATCCAAGTTTGATTGGAGTACTGCTCATTATTTGAAAGTATCAGGAAGGTCGGAAAAAAAATATATGTTGTGATTTCAGGAGACTGTAGTTTTTTGGCAGCCTAACAACGCCTTTCATTGAATGAGTTATTCGCCAGCCTGTGCTTAAGGCTACATCAAGAGGAAACAAACCTTAGAGATAGAACGTAGAACTACTGTATTGTGTCAAGTTTCAAGAAGCTAGCACAAACCGTGTTTGATTTAGAGTTCGAACTGCATCTGTCAATATAGGAGAAAACAGAGTGAAACCTAAAAATTCAAACTGTTACTGCAAACGGATGCTTCAACGTAGGAGAACAAAACTTGGGCATCCAAGTGGGATTCGTGTACTGATCATTACTTGAAAGTATCATGAAGATTGGATGAAAAAATGTATGTTGTGATTTCAGGAGACTGTAGTTTTTTGGCAGCCTAACAACGCCTTTCATTGAATGAGTTATTCGCCAGCCTGTGCTTAAGGCTACATCAAGAGGAAACAAACCTTAGAGATAGAACGTAGAACTACTGTATTGTGTCACGTTTCAAGAAGCTAGCACAAACCGTGTTTGATTTAGAGTTCGAACTGCATCTGTCAATATAGAAGAAAAGGCAGTGAAACCTAAAAATTCAAACTGTTACTGCAAACGGATGCTTCAACGTAGGAGAACGATACTTGGGCATCCAAGTGGGAGTGGTGTACTGATCATTACTTGAAAGTATCATGAAGATTGGATGAAAATATGTATGTTGAGATTTCAGGAGACTCTAGTTTTTGGAAGTTTTTCAACCCCTTTCAATATAAGTGTTATTCGCGAGTCCCTGTATTAGGCTACATCAAGAGGAAACAAACCTTAGAGATAGAACGTAGAACTACTGTATTGTGTCACGTTTCAAGAAACTAGCACAAACCGTGTTTGATTTAGAGTTCGAACTGCATCTGTCAATATAGAAGAAAACGCAGTGAAACCTAAAAATTCAAACTGTTACTGCAAACGGATGCTTCAACGTAGGAGAACGAAACTTGGACATCCAAGTTTGTTTGGAGTACTGCTCATTATTTGAAAGTATCAGGAAGGTCGGAAAAAAAATATGTGTTGTGATTTCAGGAGACTGTAGTTTTTTGGCAGCCTAACAACGCCTTTCATTGAATGAGTTATTCGCCAGCCTGTGCTTAAGGCTACATCAAGAGGAAACAAACCTTAGAGATAGAACGTAGAACTACTGTATTGTGTCAAGTTTCAAGAAGCTAGCACAAACCGTGTTTGATTTAGAGTTCGAACTGCATCTCTCAATATAGGAGAAAACAGAGTGAAACCTAAAAATTCAAACTGTTACTGCAAACGGATGCTTCAACGTAGGAGAACGAAACTTGGGCATCCAAGTGGGATTGGTGTACTGATCATTACTTGAAAGTATCATGAAGATTGGATGAAAAAATGTATGTTGTGATTTCAGGAGACTGTAGTTTTTTGGCAGCCTAACAACGCCTTTCATTGAATGAGTTATTCGCCAGCCTGTGCTTAAGGCTACATCAAGAGGAAACAAACCTTAGAGATAGAACGTAGAACTACTGTATTGTGTCACGTTTCAAGAAGCTAGCACAAACCGTGTTTGATTTAGAGTTCTAACTGCATCTGTCAATATAGAAGAAAACGCAGTGAAACCTAAAAATTCAAACTGTTACTGCAAACGGATGCTTCAACGTAGGAGAACGAAACTTGGACATCCAAGTTTGATTGGAGTACTGCTCATTATTTGAAAGTATCAGGAAGGTCGGAAAAAAAACATATGTTGTGATTTCAGGAGACTGTAGTTTTTTGGCAGCCTAACAACGCCTTTCATTGAATGAGTTATTCGCCAGCCTGTGCTTAAGGATACATCAAGAGGAAACAAACCTTAGAGATAGAACGTAGAACTACTGTATTGTGTCAAGTTTCAAGAAGCTAGCACAAACCGTGTTTGATTTAGAGTTCTAACTGCATCTGTCAATATAGAAGAAAACGCAGTGAAACCTAAAAATTCAAACTGTTACTGCAAACGGATGCTTCAACGTAGGAGAACGAAACTTGGACATCCAAGTTTGATTGGAGTACTGCTCATTATTTGAAAGTATCAGGAAGGTCGGAAAAAAAATATATGTTGTGATTTCAGGAGACTGTAGTTTTTTGGCAGCCTAACAACGCCTTTCATTGAATGAGTTATTCGCCAGCCTGTGCTTAAGGCTACATCAAGAGGAAACAAACCTTAGAGATAGAACGTAGAACTACTGTATTGTGTCAAGTTTCAAGAAGCTAGCACAAACCGTGTTTGATTTAGAGTTCGAACTGCATCTGTCAATATAGGAGAAAACAGAGTGAAACCTAAAAATTCAAACTGTTACTGCAAACGGATGCTTCAACGTAGGAGAACGATACTTGGGCATCCAAGTGGGATTGGTGTACTGATCATTACTTGAAAGTATCATGAAGATTGGATGAAAAAAATGTATCTTGAGATTTCAGGAGACTCTAGTTTTTGGAAGTTTGGCAATCCCTTTCAATATAAGTGTTATTCGCGAGTCCCTGTATTAGGCTACATCAAGAGGAAACAAACCTTAGAGATAGAACGTAGAACTACTGTATTGTGTCACGTTTCAAGAAGCTAGCACAAACTGTGTTTGATTTAGCGTTCTAACTGCATCTGTCAATATAGAAGAAAACACAGTGAAACCTAAAAATTCAAACTGTTACTGCAAACGGATGCTTCAACGTAGGAGAACGAAACTTGGACATCCAAGTTTGATTGGAGTACTGCTCATTATTTGAAAGTATCAGGAAGGTCGGAAAAAAAATATATGTTGTGATTTCAGGAGACTGTAGTTTTTTGGCAGCCTAACAACGCCTTTCATTGAATGAGTTATTCGCCAGCCTGTGCTTAAGGCTACATCAAGAGGAAACAAACCTTAGAGATAGAACGTAGAACTACTGTATTGTGTCAAGTTTCAAGAAGCTAGCACAAACCGTGTTTGATTTAGAGTTCGAACTGCATCTGTCAATATAGGAGAAAACAGAGTGAAACCTAAAAATTCAAACTGTTACTGCAAACAGATGCTTCAACGTAGGAGAACGAAAATTGGGCATCCAAGTGGGATTGGTGTACTGATCATTACTTGAAAGTATCATGAAGATTGGATGAAAAAATGTATGTTGTGATTTCAGGAGACTGTAGTTTTTTGGCAGCCTAACAACGCCTTTCATTGAATGAGTTATTCGCCAGCCCGTGCTTAAGGCTACATCAAGAGGAAACAAAAATTAGAGATAGAACGTAGAACTACTGTATTGTGTCACGTTTCAAGAAGCTAGCACAAACCGTGTTTGATTTAGAGTTCGAACTGCATCTGTCAATATAGGAGAAAACGCAGTGAAATCTAAAAATTCAAACTGTTACTGCAAACGGATGCTTCAACGTAGGAGAACGAAACTTGGGCATCCAAGTGGGATTGGTGTACTGATCATTACTTGAAAGTATCATGAAGATTGGATGAAAAAATGTATGTTGTGATTTCAGGAGACTGTAGTTTTTTGGCAGCCTAACAACGCCTTTCATTGAATGAGTTATTCGCCAGCCTGTGCTTAAGGCTACATCAAGAGGAAACAAACCTTAGAGATAGAACGTAGAACTACTGTATTGTGTCACGTTTCAAGAAGCTAGCACAAACCGTGTTTGATTTAGAGTTCGAACTGCATCTGTCAATATAAAAGAAAACGCAGTGAAACCTAAAAATTCAAACTGTTACTGCAAACGGATGCTTCAACGTAGGAGAACGAAACTTGGACATCCAAGTTTGTTTGGAGTACTGCTCATTATTTGAATGTATCAGGAAGGTCGGAAAAAAATATATATGTTGTGATTTCAGGAGACTGTAGTTTTTTGGCAGCCTAACAACGCCTTTCATTGAATGAGTTATTCGCCAGCCTGTGCTTAAGGCTACATCAAGAGGAAACAAACCTTAGAGATAGAACGTAGAACTACTGTATTGTGTCAAGTTTCAAGAAGCTAGCACAAACCGTGTTTGATTTAGAGTTCGAACTGCATCTGTCAATATAGGAGAAAACAGAGTGAAACCTAAAAATTCAAACTGTTACTGCAAACGGATGCTTCAACGTAGGAGAACGAAAATTGGGCATCCAAGTGGGATTGGTGTACTGATCATTACTTGAAATTATCATGAAGATTGGATGAAAAAATGTATGTTGTGATTTCAGGAGACTGTAGTTTTTTGGCAGCCTAACAACGCCTTTCATTGAATGAGTTATTCGCCAGCCTGTGCTTAAGGCTACATCAAGAGGAAACAAACCTTAGAGATAGAACGTAGAACTACTGTATTGTGTCACGTTTCAAGAAGCTAGCACAAACCGTGTTTGATTTTAGTTCGAACTGCATCTGTCAATATAGAAGAAAACGCAGTGAAACCTAAAAATTCAAACTGTTACTGCAAACGGATGCTTCAACGTAGGAGAACGAAACTTGGGCATCCAAGTGGGATTGGTGTACTGATCATTACTTGAAAGTATCATGAAGATTGAATGAGAAAATGTATGTTGTGATTTCAGGAGACTGTAGTTTTTTTGGCAGCCTAACAACGCCTTTCATTGAATGAGTTATTCGCCAGCCTGTGCTTAAGGCTACATCAAGAGGAAACAAACCTTAGAGATAGAACGTAGAACTACTGTATTGTGTCACGTTTCAAGAAGCTAGCACAAACCGTGTTTGATTTAGAGTTCGAACTGCATCTGTCAATATAGGAGAAAACAGAGTGAAACCTAAAAATTCAAACTGTTACTGCAAACGGATGCTTCAACGTAGGAGAACGAAAATTGGGCATCCAAGTGGGATTGGTGTACTGATCATTACTTGAAAGTATCATGAAGATTGGATGAAAAAATGTATGTTGTGATTTCAGGAGACTGTAGTTTTTTGGCAGCCTAACAACGCCTTTCATTGAATGAGTTATTCGCCAGCCTGTGCTTAAGGCTACATCAAGAGGAAACAAACCTTAGAGATAGAACGTAGAACTACTGTATTGTGTCACGTTTCAAGAAGCTAGCACAAACCGTGTTTGATTTAGAGTTCGAACTGCATCTGTCAATATAGGAGAAAACGCAGTGAAACCTAAAAATTCAAACTGTTACTGCAAACGGATGCTTCAACGTAGGAGAACGATACTTGGGCATCCAAGTGGGATTGGTGTACTGATCATTACTTGAAAGTATCATGAATATTGGATGAAAAAATGTATGTTGAGATTTCAGGAGACTCTAGTTTTTGGAAGTTTGGCAACCCCTTTCAATATAAGTGTTATTCGCGAGTCCCTGTATTAGGCTACATCAAGAGGAAACAAACCTTAGAGATAGAACGTAGAACTACTGTATTGTGTCACGTTTCAAGAAGCTAGCACAAACCGTGTTTGATTTAGAGTTCTAACTGCATCTGTCAATATAGAAGAAAACGCAGTGAAACCTAAAAATTCAAACTGTTACTGCAAACGGATGCTTCAACGTAGGAGAACGAAACTTGGACATCCAAGTTTGATTGGAGTACTGCTCATTATTTGAAAGTATCAGGAAGGTCGGAAAAAAAATATATGTTGTGATTTCAGGAGACTGTAGTTTTTTGGCAGCCTAACAACGCCTTTCATTGAATGAGTTATTCGCCAGCCTGTGCTTAAGGCTACATCAAGAGGAAACAAACCTTAGAGATAGAACGTAGAACTACTGTATTGTGTCAAGTTTCAAGAAGCTAGCACAAACCGTGTTTGATTTAGAGTTCGAACTGCATCTGTCAATATAGGAGAAAACAGAGTGAAACCTAAAAATTCAAACTGTTACTGCAAACGGATGCTTCAACGTAGGAGAACGAAAATTGGGCATCCAAGTGGGATTGGTGTACTGATCATTACTTGAAAGTATCATGAAGATTGGATGAAAAAATGTATGTTGTGATTTCAGGAGACTGTAGTTTTTTGGCAGCCTAACAACGCCTTTCATTGAATGAGTTATTCGCCAGCCTGTGCTTAAGGCTACATCAAGAGGAAACAAACCTTAGAGATAGAACGTAGAACTACTGTATTGTGTCACGTTTCAAGAAGCTAGCACAAACCGTGTTTGATTTAGAGTTCGAACTGCATCTGTCAATATAGAAGAAAAGGCAGTGAAACCTAAAAATTCAAACTGTTACTGCAAACGGATGCTTCAACGTAGGAGAACGATACTTGGGCATCCAAGTGGGAGTGGTGTACTGATCATTACTTGAAAGTATCATGAAGATTGGATGAAAATATGTATGTTGAGATTTCAGGAGACTCTAGTTTTTGGAAGTTTGGCAACCCCTTTCAATATAAGTGTTATTCGCGAGTCCCTGTATTAGGCTACATCAAGAGGAAACAAACCTTAGAGATAGAACGTAGAACTACTGTATTGTGTCACGTTTCAAGAAACTAGCACAAACCGTGTTTGATTTAGAGTTCGAACTGCATCTGTCAATATAGAAGAAAACGCAGTGAAACCTAAAAATTCAAACTGTTACTGCAAACGGATGCTTCAACGTAGGAGAACGAAACTTGGACATCCAAGTTTGTTTGGAGTACTGCTCATTATTTGAAAGTATCAGGAAGGTCGGAAAAAAAATATGTGTTGTGATTTCAGGAGACTGTAGTTTTTTGGCAGCCTAACAACGCCTTTCATTGAATGAGTTATTCGCCAGCCTGTGCTTAAGGCTACATCAAGAGGAAACAAACCTTAGAGATAGAACGTAGAACTACTGTATTGTGTCAAGTTTCAAGAAGCTAGCACAAACCGTGTTTGATTTAGAGTTCGAACTGCATCTCTCAATATAGGAGAAAACAGAGTGAAACCTAAAAATTCAAACTGTTACTGCAAACGGATGCTTCAACGTAGGAGAACGAAACTTGGGCATCCAAGTGGGATTGGTGTACTGATCATTACTTGAAAGTATCATGAAGATTGGATGAAAAAATGTATGTTGTGATTTCAGGAGACTGTAGTTTTTTGGCAGCCTAACAACGCCTTTCATTGAATGAGTTATTCGCCAGCCTGTGCTTAAGGCTACATCAAGAGGAAACAAACCTTAGAGATAGAACGTAGAACTACTGTATTGTGTCAAGTTTCAAGAAGCTAGCACAAACCGTGTTTGATTTAGAGTTCGAACTGCATCTGTCAATATAGGAGAAAACAGAGTGAAACCTAAAAATTCAAACTGTTACTGCAAACGGATGCTTCAACGTAGGAGAACGATACTTGGGCATCCAAGTGGGATTGGTGTACTGATCATTACTTGAAAGTATCATGAAGATTGGATGAAAAAAATGTATCTTGAGATTTCAGGAGACTCTAGTTTTTGGAAGTTTGGCAATCCCTTTCAATATAAGTGTTATTCGCGAGTCCCTGTATTAGGCTACATCAAGAGGAAACAAACCTTAGAGATAGAACGTAGAACTACTGTATTGTGTCACGTTTCAAGAAGCTAGCACAAACTGTGTTTGATTTAGCGTTCTAACTGCATCTGTCAATATAGAAGAAAACACAGAGAAACCTAAAAATTCAAACTGTTACTGCAAACGGATGCTTCAACGTAGGAGAACGAAACTTGGACATCCAAGTTTGATTGGAGTACTGCTCATTATTTGAAAGTATCAGGAAGGTCGGAAAAAAAATATATGTTGTGATTTCAGGAGACTGTAGTTTTTTGGCAGCCTAACAACGCCTTTCATTGAATGAGTTATTCGCCAGCCTGTGCTTAAGGCTACATCAAGAGGAAACAAACCTTAGAGATAGAACGTAGAACTACTGTATTGTGTCAAGTTTCAAGAAGCTAGCACAAACCGTGTTTGATTTAGAGTTCGAACTGCATCTGTCAATATAGGAGAAAACAGAGTGAAACCTAAAAATTCAAACTGTTACTGCAAACGGATGCTTCAACGTAGGAGAACGAAAATTGGGCATCCAAGTGGGATTGGTGTACTGATCATTACTTGAAAGTATCATGAAGATTGGATGAAAAAATGTATGTTGTGATTTCAGGAGACTGTAGTTTTTTGGCAGCCTAACAACGCCTTTCATTGAATGAGTTATTCGCCAGCCTGTGCTTAAGGCTACATCAAGAGGAAACAAAAATTAGAGATAGAACGTAGAACTACTGTATTGTGTCACGTTTCAAGAAGCTAGCACAAACCGTGTTTGATTTAGAGTTCGAACTGCATCTGTCAATATAGGAGAAAACGCAGTGAAATCTAAAAATTCAAACTGTTACTGCAAACGGATGCTTCAACGTAGGAGAACGAAACTTGGGCATCCAAGTGGGATTGGTGTACTGATCATTACTTGAAAGTATCATGAAGATTGGATGAAAAAATGTATGTTGTGATTTCAGGAGACTGTAGTTTTTTGGCAGCCTAACAACGCCTTTCATTGAATGAGTTATTCGCCAGCCTGTGCTTAAGGCTACATCAAGAGGAAACAAACCTTAGAGATAGAACGTAGAACTACTGTATTGTGTCACGTTTCAAGAAGCTAGCACAAACCGTGTTTGATTTTAGTTCGAACTGCATCTGTCAATATAGAAGAAAACGCAGTGAAACCTAAAAATTCAAACTGTTACTGCAAACGGATGCTTCAACGTAGGAGAACGAAACTTGGGCATCCAAGTGGGATTGGTGTACTGATCATTACTTGAAAGTATCATGAAGATTGAATGAGAAAATGTATGTTGTGATTTCAGGAGACTGTAGTTTTTTTGGCAGCCTAACAACGCCTTTCATTGAATGAGTTATTCGCCAGCCTGTGCTTAAGGCTACATCAAGAGGAAACAAACCTTAGAGATAGAACGTAGAACTACTGTATTGTGTCACGTTTCAAGAAGCTAGCACAAACCGTGTTTGATTTAGAGTTCGAACTGCATCTGTCAATATAGGAGAAAACAGAGTGAAACCTAAAAATTCAAACTGTTACTGCAAACGGATGCTTCAACGTAGGAGAACGAAAATTGGGCATCCAAGTGGGATTGGTGTACTGATCATTACTTGAAAGTATCATGAAGATTGGATGAAAAAATGTATGTTGTGATTTCAGGAGACTGTAGTTTTTTGGCAGCCTAACAACGCCTTTCATTGAATGAGTTATTCGCCAGCCTGTGCTTAAGGCTACACCAAGAGGAAACAAACCTTAGAGATAGAACGTAGAACTACTGTATTGTGTCACGTTTCAAGAAGCTAGCACAAACCGTGTTTGATTTAGAGTTCGAACTGCATCTGTCAATATAGGAGAAAACGCAGTGAAACCTAAAAATTCAAACTGTTACTGCAAACGGATGCTTCAACGTAGGAGAACGATACTTGGGCATCCAAGTGGGATTGGTGTACTGATCATTACTTGAAAGTATCATGAAGATTGGATGAAAAAATGTATGTTGTGATTTCAGGAGACTGTAGTTTTTTGGCAGCCTAACAACGCCTTTCATTGAATGAGTTATTCGCCAGCCTGTGCTTAAGGCTACATCAAGAGGAAACAAAAATTAGAGATAGAACGTAGAACTACTGTATTGTGTCACGTTTCAAGAAGCTAGCACAAACCGTGTTTGATTTAGAGTTCGAACTGCATCTGTCAATATAGGAGAAAACGCAGTGAAATCTAAAAATTCAAACTGTTACTGCAAACGGATGCTTCAACGTAGGAGAACGAAAATTGGGCATCCAAGTGGGATTGGTGTACTGATCATTACTTGAAAGTATCATGAAGATTGGATGAAAAAATGTATGTTGAGATTTCAGGAGACTCTAGTTTTTGGAAGTTTGGCAACCCCTTTCAATATAAGTGTTATTCGCGAGTCCCTGTATTAGGCTACATCAAGAGGAAACAAACCTTAGAGATAGAACGTAGAACTACTGTATTGTGTCACGTTTCAAGAAGCTAGCACAAACCGTGTTTGATTTAGAGTTCTAACTGCATCTGTCAAAATAGAAGAAAACGCAGTGAAACCTAAAAATTCAAACTGTTACTGCAAACGGATGCTTCAACGTAGGAGAACGAAACTTGGACATCCAAGTTTGATTGGAGTACTGCTCATTATTTGAAAGTATCAGGAAGGTCGGAAAAAAAATATATGTTGTGATTTCAGGAGACTGTAGTTTTTTGGCAGCCTAACAACGCCTTTCATTGAATGAGTTATTAGCCAGCCTGTGATTAAGGCTACATCAAGAGGAAACAAACCTTAGAGATAGAACGTAGAACTACTGTATTGTGTCACGTTTCAAGAAGCTAGCACAAACCGTGTTTGATTTAGAGTTCGAACTGCATCTGTCAATATAGGAGAAAACAGAGTGAAACCTAAAAATTCAAACTGTTACTGCAAACGGATGCTTCAACGTAGGAGAACGAAAATTGGGCATCCAAGTGGGATTGGTGTACTGATCATTACTTGAAAGTATCATGAAGATTGGATGAAAAAATGTATGTTGTGATTTCAGGAGACTGTAGTTTTTTGGCAGCCTAACAACGCCTTTCATTGAATGAGTTATTCGCCAGCCTGTGCTTAAGGCTACATCAAGAGGAAACAAAAATTAGAGATAGAACGTAGAACTACTGTATTGTGTCACGTTTCAAGAAGCTAGCACAAACCGTGTTTGATTTAGAGTTCGAACTGCATCTGTCAATATAGGAGAAAATGCAGTGAAATCTAAAAATTCAAACTGTTACTGCAAACGGATGCTTCAACGTAGGAGAACGAAACTTGGGCATCCAAGTGGGATTGGTGTACTGATCATTACTTGAAAGTATCATGAAGATTGGATGAAAAAATGTATGTTGTGATTTCAGGAGACTGTAGTTTTTTGGCAGCCTAACAACGCCTTTCATTGAATGAGTTATTCGCCAGCCTGTGCTTAAGGCTACATCAAGAGGAAACAAACCTTAGAGATAGAACGTAGAACTACTGTATTGTGTCACGTTTCAAGAAGCTAGCACAAACCGTGTTTGATTTAGAGTTCGAACTGCATCTGTCAATATAAAAGAAAACGCAGTGAAACCTAAAAATTCAAACTGTTACTGCAAACGGATGCTTCAACGTAGGAGAACGAAACTTGGACATCCAAGTTTGTTTGGAGTACTGCTCATTATTTGAAAGTATCAGGAAGGTCGGAAAAAAATATATATGTTGTGATTTCAGGAGACTGTAGTTTTTTGGCAGCCTAACAACGCCTTTCATTGAATGAGTTATTCGCCAGCCTGTGCTTAAGGCTACATCAAGAGGAAACAAACCTTAGAGATAGAACGTAGAACTACTGTATTGTGTCAAGTTTCAAGAAGCTAGCACAAACCGTGTTTGATTTAGAGTTCGAACTGCATCTGTCAATATAGGAGAAAACAGAGTGAAACCTAAAAATTCAAACTGTTACTGCAAACGGATGCTTCAACGTAGGAGAACGAAAATTGGGCATCCAAGTGGGATTGGTGTACTGATCATTACTTGAAAGTATCATGAAGATTGGATGAAAAAATGTATGTTGTGATTTCAGGAGACTGTAGTTTTTTGGCAGCCTAACAACGCCTTTCATTGAATGAGTTATTCGCCAGCCTGTGCTTAAGGCTACATCAAGAGGAAACAAACCTTAGAGATAGAACGTAGAACTACTGTATTGTGTCACGTTTCAAGAAGCTAGCACAAACCGTGTTTGATTTTAGTTCGAACTGCATCTGTCAATATAGAAGAAAACGCAGTGAAACCTAAAAATTCAAACTGTTACTGCAAACGGATGCTTCAACGTAGGAGAACGAAACTTGGGCATCCAAGTGGGATTGGTGTACTGATCATTACTTGAATGTATCATGAAGATTGAATGAGAAAATGTATGTTGAGATTTCAGGAGACTGTAGTTTTTTTGGCAGCCTAACAACGCCTTTCATTGAATGAGTTATTCGCCAGCCTGTGCTTAAGGCTACATCAAGAGGAAACAAACCTTAGAGATAGAACGTAGAACTACTGTATTGTGTCACGTTTCAAGAAGCTAGCACAAACCGTGTTTGATTTAGAGTTCGAACTGCATCTGTCAATATAGGAGAAAACAGAGTGAAACCTAAAAATTCAAACTGTTACTGCAAACGGATGCTTCAACGTAGGAGAACGAAAATTGGGCATCCAAGTGGGATTGGTGTACTGATCATTACTTGAAAGTATCATGAAGATTGGATGAAAAAATGTATGTTGTGATTTCAGGAGACTGTAGTTTTTTGGCAGCCTAACAACGCCTTTCATTGAATGAGTTATTCGCCAGCCTGTGCTTAAGGCTACATCAAGAGGAAACAAACCTTAGAGATAGAACGTAGAACTACTGTATTGTGTCACGTTTCAAGAAGCTAGCACAAACCGTGTTTGATTTAGAGTTCGAACTGCATCTGTCAATATAGGAGAAAACGCAGTGAAACCTAAAAATTCAAACTGTTACTGCAAACGGATGCTTCAACGTAGGAGAACGATACTTGGGCATCCAAGTGGGATTGGTGTACTGATCATTACTTGAAAGAATCATGAAGATTGGATGAAAAAATGTATGTTGAGATTTCAGGAGACTCTAGTTTTTGGAAGTTTGGCAACCCCTTTCAATATAAGTGTTATTCGCGAGTCCCTGTATTAGGCTACATCAAGAGGAAACAAACCTTAGAGATAGAACGTAGAACTACTGTATTGTGTCACGTTTCAAGAAGCTAGCACAAACCGTGTTTGATTTAGAGTTCTAACTGCATCTGTCAATATAGAAGAAAACGCAGTGAAACCTAAAAATTCAAACTGTTACTGCAAACGGATGCTTCAACGTAGGAGAACGAAACTTGGACATCCAAGTTTGATTGGAGTACTGCTCATTATTTGAAAGTATCAGGAAGGTCGGAAAAAAAATATATGTTGTGATTTCAGGAGACTGTAGTTTTTTGGCAGCCTAACAACGCCTTTCATTGAATGAGTTATTCGCCAGCCTGTGCTTAAGGCTACATCAAGAGGAAACAAACCTTAGAGATAGAACGTAGAACTACTGTATTGTGTCAAGTTTCAAGAAGCTAGCACAAACCGTGTTTGATTTAGAGTTCGAACTGCATCTGTCAATATAGGAGAAAACAGAGTGAAACCTAAAAATTCAAACTGTTACTGCAAACGGATGCTTCAACGTAGGAGAACGAAAATTGGGCATCCAAGTGGGATTGGTGTACTGATCATTACTTGAAAGTATCATGAAGATTGGATGAAAAAATGTATGTTGTGATTTCAGGAGACTGTAGTTTTTTGGCAGCCTAACAACGCCTTTCATTGAATGAGTTATTCGCCAGCCTGTGCTTAAGGCTACATCAAGAGGAAACAAACCTTAGAGATAGAACGTAGAACTACTGTATTGTGTCACGTTTCAAGAAGCTAGCACAAACCGTGTTTGATTTAGAGTTCGAACTGCATCTGTCAATATAGAAGAAAAGGCAGTGAAACCTAAAAATTCAAACTGTTACTGCAAACGGATGCTTCAACGTAGGAGAACGATACTTGGGCATCCAAGTGGGAGTGGTGTACTGATCATTACTTGAAAGTATCATGAAGATTGGATGAAAATATGTATGTTGAGATTTCAGGAGACTCTAGTTTTTGGAAGTTTGGCAACCCCTTTCAATATAAGTGTTATTCGCGAGTCCCTGTATTAGGCTACATCAAGAGGAAACAAACCTTAGAGATAGAACGTAGAACTACTGTATTGTGTCACGTTTCAAGAAACTAGCACAAACCGTGTTTGATTTAGAGTTCGAACTGCATCTGTCAATATAGAAGAAAACACAGTGAAACCTAAAAATTCAAACTGTTACTGCAAACGGATGCTTCAACGTAGGAGAACGAAACTTGGACATCCAAGTTTGATTGGAGTACTGCTCATTATTTGAAAGTATCAGGAAGGTCGGAAAAAAAATATATGTTGTGATTTCAGGAGACTGTAGTTTTTTGGCAGCCTAACAACGCCTTTCATTGAATGAGTTATTCGCCAGCCTGTGCTTAAGGCTACATCAAGAGGAAACAAACCTTAGAGATAGAACGTAGAACTACTGTATTGTGTCAAGTTTCAAGAAGCTAGCACAAACCGTGTTTGATTTAGAGTTCGAACTGCATCTGTCAATATAGGAGAAAACAGAGTGAAACCTAAAAATTCAAACTGTTACTGCAAACGGATGCTTCAACGTAGGAGAACGAAAATTGGGCATCCAAGTGGGATTGGTGTACTGATCATTACTTGAAAGTATCATGAAGATTGGATGAAAAAATGTATGTTGTGATTTCAGGAGACTGTAGTTTTTTGGCAGCCTAACAACGCCTTTCATTGAATGAGTTATTCGCCAGCCTGTGCTTAAGGCTACATCAAGAGGAAACAAACCTTAGAGATAGAACGTAGAACTACTGTATTGTGTCACGTTTCAAGAAGCTAGCACAAACCGTGTTTGATTTAGAGTTCGAACTGCATCTGTCAATATAGAAGAAAACGCAGTGAAACCTAAAAATTCAAACTGTTACTGCAAACGGATGCTTCAACGTAGGAGAACGAAACTTGGACATCCAAGTTTGTTTGGAGTACTGCTCATTATTTGAAAGTATCAGGAAGGTCGGAAAAAAATATATATGTTGTGATTTCAGGAGACTGTAGTTTTTTGGCAGCCTAACAACGCCTTTCATTGAATGAGTTATTCGCCAGCCTGTGCTTAAGGCTACATCAAGAGGAAACAAACCTTACATATAGAACGTAGAACTACTGTATTGTGTCAAGTTTCACGAAGCTAGCACAAACCGTGTTTGATTTAGAGTTCGAACTGCATCTGTCAATATAGGAGAAAACAGAGTGAAACCTAAAAATTCAAACTGTTATTGCAAACGGATGCTTCATCGTAGGAGAATGAAACTTGGGCATCCAAGTGGGATTGGTGTACTGATCATTACTTGAAAGTATCATGAAGATTGGATGAAAAAATGTATGTTGTGATTTCAGGAGACTGTAGTTTTTTGGCAGCCTAACAACGCCTTTCATTGAATGAGTTATTCGCCAGCCTGTGCTTAAGGCTACATCAAGAGGAAACAAACCTTAGAGATAGAACGTAGAACTACTGTATTGTGTCACGTTTCAAGAAGCTAGCACAAACCGTGTTTGATTTAGAGTTCTAACTGCATCTGTCAATATAGAAGAAAACGCAGTGAAACCTAAAAATTCAAACTGTTACTGCAAACGGATGCTTCAACGTAGGAGAACGAAACTTGGACATCCAAGTTTGATTGGAGTACTGCTCATTATTTGAAAGTATCAGGAAGGTCGGAAAAAAAATATATGTTGTGATTTCAGGAGACTGTAGTTTTTTGGCAGCCTAACAACGCCTTTCATTGAATGAGTTATTCGCCAGCCTGTGCTTAAGGCTACATCAAGAGGAAACAAACCTTAGAGATAGAACGTAGAACTACTATTGTGTCAAGTTTCAAGAAGCTAGCACAAACCGTGTTTGATTTAGAGTTCGAACTGCATCTGTCAATATAGGAGAAAACAGAGTGAAACCTAAAAATTCAAACTGTTACTGCAAACGGATGCTTCAACGTAGGAGAACGAAACTTGGGCATCCAAGTGGGATTGGTGTACTGATCATTACTTGAAAGTATCATGAAGATAGGATGAAAAAATGTATGTTGTGATTTCAGGAGACTGTAGTTTTTTGGCAGCCTAACAACGCCTTTCATTGAATGAGTTATTCGCCAGCCTGTGCTTAAGGCTACATCAAGAGGAAACAAACCTTAGAGATAGAACGTAGAACTACTGTATTGTGTCACGTTTCAAGAAGCTAGCACAAACCGTGTTTGATTTAGAGTTCGAACTGCATCTGTCAATATAGGAGAAAACGCAGTGAAACCTAAAAATTCAAACTGTTACTGCAAACGGATGCTTCAACGTAGGAGAACGAAACTTGGGCATCCAAGTGGGATTGGTGTACTGATCATTACTTGAAAGTATCATGAAGATTGGATGAAAAAATGTATGTTGTGATTTCAGGAGACTGTAGTTTTTTGGCAGCCTAACAACGCCTTTCATTGAATGAGTTATTCGCCAGCCTGTGCTTAAGGCTACATCAAGAGGAAACAAACCTTAGAGATAGAACGTAGAACTACTGTATTGTGTCACGTCTCAAGAAGCTAGCACAAACCGTGTTTGATTTAGAGTTCGAACTGCATCTGTCAATATAGAAGAAAACGCAGTGAAACCTAAAAATTCAAACTGTTACTGCAAACGGATGCTTCATCGTAGGAGAACGATACTTGGGCATCCAAGTGGGAGTGGTGTACTGATCATTACTTGAAAGTATCATGAAGATTGGATGAAAATATGTATGTTGAGATTTCAGGAGACTCTAGTTTTTGGAAGTTTGGCAACCCCTTTCAATATAAGTGTTATTCGCGAGTCCCTGTATTAGGCTACATCAAGAGGAAACAAACCTTAGAGATAGAACGTAGAACTACTGTATTGTGTCACGTTTCAAGAAGCTAGCACAAACCGTGTTTGATTTAGAGTTCGAACTGCATCTGTCAATATAGGAGAAAACAGAGTGAAACCTAAAAATTCAAACTGTTACTGCAAACGGATGCTTCATCGTAGGAGAACGATACTTGGGCATCCAAGTGGGAGTGGTGTACTGATCATTACTTGAAAGTATCATGAAGATTGGATGAAAATATGTATGTTGAGATTTCAGGAGACTCTAGTTTTTGGAAGTTTGGCAACCCCTTTCAATATAAGTGTTATTCGCGAGTCCCTGTATTAGGCTACATCAAGAGGAAACAAACCTTAGAGATAGAACGTAGAACTACTGTATTGTGTCACGTTTCAAGAAGCTAGCACAAACCGTGTTTGATTTAGAGTTCGAACTGCATCTGTCAATATAGAAGAAAACGCAGTGAAACCTAAAAATTCAAACTGTTACTGCAAACGGATGCTTCAACGTAGGAGAACGAAACTTGGACATCCACGTTTGTTTGGAGTACTGCTCATTATTTGAAAGTATCAGGAAGGTCGGAAAAAAAATATATGTTGTGATTTCAGGAGACTGTAGTTTTTTGGCAGCCTAACAACGCCTTTCATTGAATGAGTTATTCGCCAGCCTGTGCTTAAGGCTACATCAAGAGGAAACAAACCTTAGAGATAGAACGTAGAACTACTGTATTGTGTCAAGTTTCAAGAAGCTAGCACAAACCGTGTTTGATTTAGAGTTCGAACTGCATCTGTCAATATAGGAGAAAACAGAGTGAAACCTAAAAATTCAAACTGTTACTGCAAACGGATGCTTCAACGTAGGAGAACGAAACTTGGGCATCCAAGTGGGATTGGTGTACTGATCATTACTTGAAAGTATCATGAAGATTGGATGAAAAAAATGTATGTTGAGATTTCAGGAGACTCTAGTTTTTGGAAGTTTGGCAATCCCTTTCAATATAAGTGTTATTCGCGAGTCCCTGTATTAGGCTACATCAAGAGGAAACAAACCTTAGAGATAGAACGTAGAACTACTGTATTGTGTCACGTTTCAAGAAGCTAGCACAAACCGTGTTTGATTTAGAGTTCTAACTGCATCTGTCAATATAGAAGAAAACAGAGTGAAACCTAAAAAATCAAACTGTTACTGCAAACGGATGCTTCAACGTAGGAGAACGAAACTTGGACATCCAAGTTTGATTGGAGTACTGCTCATTATTTGAAAGTATCAGGAAGGTCGGAAAAAAATATATATGTTGTGATTTCAGGAGACTGTAGTTTTTTGGCAGCCTAACAACGCCTTTCATTGAATGAGTTATTCGCCAGCCTGTGCTTAAGGCTACATCAAGAGGAAACAAACCTTAGATATAGAACGTAGAACTACTGTATTGTGTCAAGTTTCAAGAAGCTAGCACAAACCGTGTTTGATTTAGAGTTCGAACTGCATCTGTCAATATAGGAGAAAACAGAGTGAAACCTAAAAATTCAAACTGTTATTGCAAACGGATGCTTCAACGTAGGAGAACGAAACTTGGGCATCCAAGTGGGATTGGTGTACTGATCATTACTTGAAAGTATCATGAAGATTGGATGAAAAAATGTATGTTGTGATTTCAGGAGACTGTAGTTTTTTGGCAGCCTAACAACGCCTTTCATTGAATGAGTTATTCGCCAGCCTGTGCTTAAGGCTACATCAAGAGGAAACAAACCTTAGAGATAGAACGTAGAACTACTGTATTGTGTCACGTTTCAAGAAGCTAGCACAAACCGTGTTTGATTTAGAGTTCTAACTGCATCTGTCAATATAGAAGAAAACGCAGTGAAACCTAATAATTCAAACTGTTACTGCAAACGGATGCTTCAACGTAGGAGAACGAAACTTGGACATCCAAGTTTGATTGGAGTACTGCTCATTATTTGAAAGTATCAGGAAGGTCGGAAAAAAAATATATGTTGTGATTTCAGGAGACTGTAGTTTTTTGGCAGCCTAACAACGCCTTTCATTGAATGAGTTATTCGCCAGCCTGTGCTTAAGGCTACATCAAGAGGAAACAAACCTTAGAGATAGAACGTAGAACTACTGTATTGTGTCAAGTTTCAAGAAGCTAGCACAAACCGTGTTTGATTTAGAGTTCGAACTGCATCTGTCAATATAGGAGAAAACAGAGTGAAACCTAAAAATTCATACTGTTACTGCAAACGGATGCTTCAACGTAGGAGAACGAAACTTGGGCATCCAAGTGGGATTGGTGTACTGATCATTACTTGAAAGTATCATGAAGATTGGATGAAAAAATGTATGTTGTGATTTCAGAAGACTGTAGTTTTTTGGCAGCCTAACAACGCCTTTCATTGAATGAGTTATTCGCCAGCCTGTGCTTAAGGCTACATCAAGAGGAAACAAACCTTAGAGATAGAACGTAGAACTACTGTATTGTGTCACGTTTCAAGAAGCTAGCACAAACCGTGTTTGATTTAGAGTTCGAACTGCATCTGTCAATATAGAAGAAAACGCAGTGAAACCTAAAAATTCAAACTGTTACTGCAAACGGATGCTTCATCGTAGGAGAACGATACTTGGGCATCCAAGTGGGAGTGGTGTACTGATCATTACTTGAAAGTATCATGAAGATTGGATGAAAATATGTATGTTGAGATTTCAGGAGACTCTAGTTTTTGGAAGTTTGGCAACCCCTTTCAATATAAGTGTTATTCGCGAGTCCCTGTATTAGGCTACATCAAGAGGAAACAAACCTTAGAGATAGAACGTAGAACTACTGTATTGTGTCACGTTTCAAGAAGCTAGCACAAACCGTGTTTGATTTAGAGTTCGAACTGCATCTGTCAATATAGGAGAAAACAGAGTGAAACCTAAAAATTCAAACTGTTACTGCAAACGGATGCTTCATCGTAGGAGAACGATACTTGGGCATCCAAGTGGGAGTGGTGTACTGATCATTACTTGAAAGTATCATGAAGATTGGATGAAAATATGTATGTTGATATTTCAGGAGACTCTAGTTTTTGGAAGTTTGGCAACCCCTTTCAATATAAGTGTTATTCGCGAGTCCCTGTATTAGGCTACATCAAGAGGAAACAAACCTTAGAGATAGAACGTAGAACTACTGTATTGTGTCACGTTTCAAGAAGCTAGCACAAACCGTGTTTGATTTAGAGTTCGAACTGCATCTGTCAATATAGAAGAAAACGCAGTGAAACCTAAAAATTCAAACTGTTACTGCAAACGGATGCTTCAACGTAGGAGAACGAAACTTGGACATCCACGTTTGTTTGGAGTACTGCTCATTATTTGAAAGTATCAGGAAGGTCGGAAAAAAAATATATGTTGTGATTTCAGGAGACTGTAGTTTTTTGGCAGCCTAACAACGCCTTTCATTGAATGAGTTATTCGCCAGCCTGTGCTTAAGGCTACATCAAGAGGAAACAAACCTTAGAGATAGAACGTAGAACTACTGTATTGTGTCAAGTTTCAAGAAGCTAGCACAAACCGTGTTTGATTTAGAGTTCGAACTGCATCTGTCAATATAGGAGAAAACAGAGTGAAACCTAAAAATTCAAACTGTTACAGCAAACGGATGCTTCAACGTAGGAGAACGAAACTTGGGCATCCAAGTGGGATTGGTGTACTGATCATTACTTGAAAGTATCATGAAGATTGGATGAAAAAATGTATGTTGTGATTTCAGGAGACTGTAGTTTTTTGGCAGCCTAACAACGCCTTTCATTGAATGAGTTATTCGCCAGCCTGTGCTTAAGGCTACATCAAGAGGAAACAAACCTTAGAGATAGAACGTAGAACTACTGTATTGTGTCACGTTTCAAGAAGCTAGCACAAACCGTGTTTGATTTAGAGTTCGAACTGCATCTGTCAATATAGGAGAAAACGCAGTGAAACCTAGAAATTCAAACTGTTACTGCAAACGGATGCTTCAACGTAGGAGAACGATACTTGGGCATCCAAGTGGGAGTGGTGTACTGATCATTACTTGAAAGTACCATGAAGATTGGATGAAAATATGTATGTTGAGATTTCAGGAGACTCTAGTTTTTGGAAGTTTGGCAACCCCTTTCAATATAAGTGTTATTCGCGAGTCCCTGTATTAGGCTACATCAAGAGCAAACAAACCTTAGAGATAGAACGTAGAACTAATGTATTGTGTCACGTTTCAAGAAACTAGCACAAACCGTGTTTGATTTAGAGTTCGAACTGCATCAGTCAATATAGAAGAAAACGCAGTGAAACCTAAAAATTCAAACTGTTACTGCAAACGGATGCTTCAACGTAGGAGAACGAAACTTGGACATCCAAGTTTGTTTGGAGTACTGCTCATTATTTGAAAGTATCAGGAAGGTCGGAAAAAAAATATGTGTTGTGATTTCAGGAGACTGTAGTTTTTTGGCAGCCTAACAACGCCTTTCATTGAATGAGTTATTCGCCAGCCTGTGCTTAAGGCTACATCAAGAGGAAACAAACCTTAGAGATAGAACGTAGAACTACTGTATTGTGTCAAGTTTCAAGAAGCTAGCACAAACCGTGTTTGATTTAGAGTTCGAACTGCATCTGTCAATATAGGAGAAAACAGAGTGAAACCTAAAAATTCAAACTGTTACTGCAAACGGATGCTTCAACGTAGGAGAACGAAAATTGGGCATCCAACTGGGATTGGTGTACTGATCATTACTTGAAAGTATCATGAAGATTGGATGAAAAAATGTATGTTGTGATTTCAGGAGACTGTAGTTTTTTGGCAGCCTAACAACGCCTTTCATTGAATGAGTTATTCGCCAGCCTGTGCTTAAGGCTACATCAAGAGGAAACAAACCTTAGAGATAGAACGTAGAACTACTGTATTGTGTCACGTTTCAAGAAGCTAGCACAAACCGTGTTTGATTTTAGTTCGAACTGCATCTGTCAATATAGAAGAAAACGCAGTGAAACCTAAAAATTCAAACTGTTACTGCAAACGGATGCTTCAACGTAGGAGAACGAAACTTGGGCATCCAAGTGGGATTGGTGTACTGATCATTACTTGAAAGTATCATGAAGATTGAATGAGAAAATGTATGTTGTGATTTCAGGAGACTGTAGTTTTTTTGGCAGCCTAACAACGCCTTTCATTGAATGAGTTATTCGCCAGCCTGTGCTTAAGGCTACATCAAGAGGAAACAAACCTTAGAGATAGAACGTAGAACTACTGTATTGTGTCACGTTTCAAGAAGCTAGCACAAACCGTGTTTGATTTAGAGTTCGAACTGCATCTGTCAATATAGGAGAAAACAGAGTGAAACCTAAAAATTCAAACTGTTACTGCAAACGGATGCTTCAACGTAGGAGAACGAAACTTGGGCATCCAAGTGGGATTGGTGTACTGATCATTACTTGAAAGTATCATGAAGATTGGATGAAAAAATGTATGTTGTGATTTCAGGAGACTGTAGTTTTTTGGCAGCCTAACAACGCCTTTCATTGAATGAGTTATTCGCCAGCCTGTGCTTAAGGCTACATCAAGAGGAAACAAACCTTAGAGATAGAACGTAGAACTACTGTATTGTGTCAAGTTTCAAGAAGCTAGCACAAACCGTGTTTGATTTAGAGTTCGAACTGCATCTGTCAATATAGGAGAAAACGCAGTGAAACCTAAAAATTCAAACTGTTACTGCAAACGGATGCTTCAACGTAGGAGAACGATACTTGGGCATCCAAGTGGGATTGGTGTACTGATCATTACTTGAAAGTATCATGAAGATTGGATGAAAAAATGTATGTTGAGATTTCAGGAGACTCTAGTTTTTGGAAGTTTGGCAACCCCTTTCAATATAAGTGTTATTCGCGAGTCCCTGTATTAGGCTACATCAAGAGGAAACAAACCTTAGAGATAGAACGTAGAACTACTGTATTGTGTCACGTTTCAAGAAGCTAGAACAAACCGTGTTTGATTTAGAGTTCTAACTGCATCTGTCAATATAGAAGAAAACGCAGTGAAACCTAAAAATTCAAACTGTAACTGCAAACGGATGCTTCAACGTAGGAGAACGAAACTTGGACATCCAAGTTTGATTGGAGTACTGCTCATTATTTGAAAGTATCAGGAAGGTCGGAAAAAAAATATATGTTGTGATTTCAGGAGACTGTAGTTTTTTGGCAGCCTAACAACACCTTTCATTGAATGAGTTATTCGCCAGCCTGTGCTTAAGG
This sequence comes from Callospermophilus lateralis, assembly GCF_048772815.1. Lineage (NCBI taxonomy): Eukaryota > Metazoa > Chordata > Mammalia > Rodentia > Sciuridae > Callospermophilus > Callospermophilus lateralis. Next base: position 56,247 of record NW_027515609.1, read on the forward strand.
CTACATCAAGAGGAAACAAACCTTAGAGATAGAACGTAGAACTACTGTATTGTGTCAAGTTTCAAGAAGCTAGCACAAACCGTGTTTGATTTAGAGTTCGAACTGCATCTGTCAATATAGGAGAAAACAGAGTGAAACCTAAAAATTCAAACTGTTACTGCAAACGGATGCTTCAACGTAGGAGAACGATACTTGGGCATCCAAGTGGGATTGGTGTACTGATCATTACTTGAAAGTATCATGAAGATTGGATGAAAAAAATGTATCTTGAGATTTCAGGAGACTCTAGTTTTTGGAAGTTTGGCAATCCCTTTCAATATAAGTGTTATTCGTGAGTCCCTGTATTAGGCTACATCAAGAGGAAACAAACCTTAGAGATAGAACGTAGAACTACTGTATTGTGTCACGTTTCAAGAAGCTAGCACAAACCGTGTTTGATTTAGCGTTCTAACTGCATCTGTCAATATAGAAGAAAACACAGTGAAACCTAAAAATTCAAACTGTTACTGCAAACGGATGCTTCAACGTAGGAGAACGAAACTTGGACATCCAAGTTTGATTGGAGTACTGCTCATTATTTGAAAGTATCAGGAAGGTCGGAAAAAAAATATATGTTGTGATTTCAGGAGACTGTAGTTTTTTGGCAGCCTAACAACGCCTTTCATTGAATGAGTTATTCGCCAGCCTGTGCTTAAGGCTACATCAAGAGGAAACAAACCTTAGAGATAGAACGTAGAACTACTGTATTGTGTCAAGTTTCAAGAAGCTAGCACAAACCGTGTTTGATTTAGAGTTCGAACTGCATCTGTCAATATAGGAGAAAACAGTGAAACCTAAAAATTCAAACTGTTACTGCAAACGGATGCTTCAACGTAGGAGAACGAAAATTGGGCATCCAAGTGGGATTGGTGTACTGATCATTACTTGAAAGTATCATGAAGATTGGATGAAAAAATGTATGTTGTGATTTCAGGAGACTGTAGTTTTTTGGCAGCCTAACAACGCCTTTCATTGAATGAGTTATTCGCCAGCCTGTGCTTAAGGCTACATCAAGAGGAAACAAAAATTAGAGATAGAACGTAGAACTACTGTATTGTGTCACGTTTCAAGAAGCTAGCACAAACCGTGTTTGATTTAGAGTTCGAACTGCATCTGTCAATATAGGAGAAAACGCAGTGAAACCTAAAAATTCAAACTGTTACTGCAAACGGATGCTTCAATGTAGGAGAACGAAACTTGGGCATCCAAGTGGGATTGGTGTACTGATCATTACTTGAAAGTATCATGAAGATTGGATGAAAAAAATGTATGTTGAGATTTCAGGAGACTCTAGTTTTTGGAAGTTTGGCAATCCCTTTCAATATAAGTGTTATTCGCGAGTCCCTGTATTAGGCTACATCAAGAGGAAACAAACCTTAGAGATAGAACGTAGAACTACTGTATTGTGTCACGTTTCAAGAAGCTAGCACAAACCGTGTTTGATTTAGAGTTCTAACTGCATCTGTCAATATAGAAGAAAACAGAGTGAAACCTAAAAAATCAAACTGTTACTGCAAACGGATGCTTCAACGTAGGAGAACGAAACTTGGACATCCAAGTTTGATTGGAGTACTGCTCATTATTTGAAAGTATCAGGAAGGTCGGAAAAAAATATATATGTTGTGATTTCAGGAGACTGTAGTTTTTTGGCAGCCTAACAACGCCTTTCATTGAATGAGTTATTCGCCAGCCTGTGCTTAAGGCTACATCAAGAGGAAACAAACCTTAGATATAGAACGTAGAACTACTGTATTGTGTCAAGTTTCAAGAAGCTAGCACAAACCGTGTTTGATTTAGAGTTCGAACTGCATCTGTCAATATAGGAGAAAACAGAGTGAAACCTAAAAATTCAAACTGTTATTGCAAACGGATGCTTCAACGTAGGAGAACGAAACTTGGGCATCCAAGTGGGATTGGTGTACTGATCATTACTTGAAAGTATCATGAAGATTGGATGAAAAAATGTATGTTGTGATTTCAGGAGACTGTAGTTTTTTGGCAGCCTAACAACGCCTTTCATTGAATGAGTTATTCGCCAGCCTGTGCTTAAGGCTACATCAAGAGGAAACAAACCTTAGAGATAGAACGTAGAACTACTGTATTGTGTCACGTTTCAAGAAGCTAGCACAAACCGTGTTTGATTTAGAGTTCTAACTGCATCTGTCAATATAGAAGAAAACGCAGTGAAACCTAATAATTCAAACTGTTACTGCAAACGGATGCTTCAACGTAGGAGAACGAAACTTGGACATCCAAGTTTGATTGGAGTACTGCTCATTATTTGAAAGTATCAGGAAGGTCGGAAAAAAAATATATGTTGTGATTTCAGGAGACTGTAGTTTTTTGGCAGCCTAACAACGCCTTTCATTGAATGAGTTATTCGCCAGCCTGTGCTTAAGGCTACATCAAGAGGAAACAAACCTTAGAGATAGAACGTAGAACTACTGTATTGTGTCAAGTTTCAAGAAGCTAGCACAAACCGTGTTTGATTTAGAGTTCGAACTGCATCTGTCAATATAGGAGAAAACAGAGTGAAACCTAAAAATTCATACTGTTACTGCAAACGGATGCTTCAACGTAGGAGAACGAAACTTGGGCATCCAAGTGGGATTGGTGTACTGATCATTACTTGAAAGTATCATGAAGATTGGATGAAAAAATGTATGTTGTGATTTCAGAAGACTGTAGTTTTTTGGCAGCCTAACAACGCCTTTCATTGAATGAGTTATTCGCCAGCCTGTGCTTAAGGCTACATCAAGAGGAAACAAACCTTAGAGATAGAACGTAGAACTACTGTATTGTGTCACGTTTCAAGAAGCTAGCACAAACCGTGTTTGATTTAGAGTTCGAACTGCATCTGTCAATATAGAAGAAAACGCAGTGAAACCTAAAAATTCAAACTGTTACTGCAAACGGATGCTTCATCGTAGGAGAACGATACTTGGGCATCCAAGTGGGAGTGGTGTACTGATCATTACTTGAAAGTATCATGAAGATTGGATGAAAATATGTATGTTGAGATTTCAGGAGACTCTAGTTTTTGGAAGTTTGGCAACCCCTTTCAATATAAGTGTTATTCGCGAGTCCCTGTATTAGGCTACATCAAGAGGAAACAAACCTTAGAGATAGAACGTAGAACTACTGTATTGTGTCACGTTTCAAGAAGCTAGCACAAACCGTGTTTGATTTAGAGTTCGAACTGCATCTGTCAATATAGGAGAAAACAGAGTGAAACCTAAAAATTCAAACTGTTACTGCAAACGGATGCTTCATCGTAGGAGAACGATACTTGGGCATCCAAGTGGGAGTGGTGTACTGATCATTACTTGAAAGTATCATGAAGATTGGATGAAAATATGTATGTTGATATTTCAGGAGACTCTAGTTTTTGGAAGTTTGGCAACCCCTTTCAATATAAGTGTTATTCGCGAGTCCCTGTATTAGGCTACATCAAGAGGAAACAAACCTTAGAGATAGAACGTAGAACTACTGTATTGTGTCACGTTTCAAGAAGCTAGCACAAACCGTGTTTGATTTAGAGTTCGAACTGCATCTGTCAATATAGAAGAAAACGCAGTGAAACCTAAAAATTCAAACTGTTACTGCAAACGGATGCTTCAACGTAGGAGAAACGAAACTTGGACATCCACGTTTGTTTGGAGTACTGCTCATTATTTGAAAGTATCAGGAAGGTCGGAAAAAAAATATATGTTGTGATTTCAGGAGACTGTAGTTTTTTGGCAGCCTAACAACGCCTTTCATTGAATGAGTTATTCGCCAGCCTGTGCTTAAGGCTACATCAAGAGGAAACAAACCTTAGAGATAGAACGTAGAACTACTGTATTGTGTCAAGTTTCAAGAAGCTAGCACAAACCGTGTTTGATTTAGAGTTCGAACTGCATCTGTCAATATAGGAGAAAACAGAGTGAAACCTAAAAATTCAAACTGTTACAGCAAACGGATGCTTCAACGTAGGAGAACGAAACTTGGGCATCCAAGTGGGATTGGTGTACTGATCATTACTTGAAAGTATCATGAAGATTGGATGAAAAAATGTATGTTGTGATTTCAGGAGACTGTAGTTTTTTGGCAGCCTAACAACGCCTTTCATTGAATGAGTTATTCGCCAGCCTGTGCTTAAGGCTACATCAAGAGGAAACAAACCTTAGAGATAGAACGTAGAACTACTGTATTGTGTCACGTTTCAAGAAGCTAGCACAAACCGTGTTTGATTTAGAGTTCGAACTGCATCTGTCAATATAGGAGAAAACGCAGTGAAACCTAGAAATTCAAACTGTTACTGCAAACGGATGCTTCAACGTAGGAGAACGATACTTGGGCATCCAAGTGGGAGTGGTGTACTGATCATTACTTGAAAGTACCATGAAGATTGGATGAAAATATGTATGTGAGATTTCAGGAGACTCTAGTTTTTGGAAGTTTGGCAACCCCTTTCAATATAAGTGTTATTCGCGAGTCCCTGTATTAGGCTACATCAAGAGCAAACAAACCTTAGAGATAGAACGTAGAACTAATGTATTGTGTCACGTTTCAAGAAACTAGCACAAACCGTGTTTGATTTAGAGTTCGAACTGCATCAGTCAATATAGAAGAAAACGCAGTGAAACCTAAAAATTCAAACTGTTACTGCAAACGGATGCTTCAACGTAGGAGAACGAAACTTGGACATCCAAGTTTGTTTGGAGTACTGCTCATTATTTGAAAGTATCAGGAAGGTCGGAAAAAAAATATGTGTTGTGATTTCAGGAGACTGTAGTTTTTTGGCAGCCTAACAACGCCTTTCATTGAATGAGTTATTCGCCAGCCTGTGCTTAAGGCTACATCAAGAGGAAACAAACCTTAGAGATAGAACGTAGAACTACTGTATTGTGTCAAGTTTCAAGAAGCTAGCACAAACCGTGTTTGATTTAGAGTTCGAACTGCATCTGTCAATATAGGAGAAAACAGAGTGAAACCTAAAAATTCAAACTGTTACTGCAAACGGATGCTTCAACGTAGGAGAACGAAAATTGGGCATCCAACTGGGATTGGTGTACTGATCATTACTTGAAAGTATCATGAAGATTGGATGAAAAAATGTATGTTGTGATTTCAGGAGACTGTAGTTTTTTGGCAGCCTAACAACGCCTTTCATTGAATGAGTTATTCGCCAGCCTGTGCTTAAGGCTACATCAAGAGGAAACAAACCTTAGAGATAGAACGTAGAACTACTGTATTGTGTCACGTTTCAAGAAGCTAGCACAAACCGTGTTTGATTTTAGTTCGAACTGCATCTGTCAATATAGAAGAAAACGCAGTGAAACCTAAAAATTCAAACTGTTACTGCAAACGGATGCTTCAACGTAGGAGAACGAAACTTGGGCATCCAAGTGGGATTGGTGTACTGATCATTACTTGAAAGTATCATGAAGATTGAATGAGAAAATGTATGTTGTGATTTCAGGAGACTGTAGTTTTTTTGGCAGCCTAACAACGCCTTTCATTGAATGAGTTATTCGCCAGCCTGTGCTTAAGGCTACATCAAGAGGAAACAAACCTTAGAGATAGAACGTAGAACTACTGTATTGTGTCACGTTTCAAGAAGCTAGCACAAACCGTGTTTGATTTAGAGTTCGAACTGCATCTGTCAATATAGGAGAAAACAGAGTGAAACCTAAAAATTCAAACTGTTACTGCAAACGGATGCTTCAACGTAGGAGAACGAAACTTGGGCATCCAAGTGGGATTGGTGTACTGATCATTACTTGAAAGTATCATGAAGATTGGATGAAAAAATGTATGTTGTGATTTCAGGAGACTGTAGTTTTTTGGCAGCCTAACAACGCCTTTCATTGAATGAGTTATTCGCCAGCCTGTGCTTAAGGCTACATCAAGAGGAAACAAACCTTAGAGATAGAACGTAGAACTACTGTATTGTGTCAAGTTTCAAGAAGCTAGCACAAACCGTGTTTGATTTAGAGTTCGAACTGCATCTGTCAATATAGGAGAAAACGCAGTGAAACCTAAAAATTCAAACTGTTACTGCAAACGGATGCTTCAACGTAGGAGAACGATACTTGGGCATCCAAGTGGGATTGGTGTACTGATCATTACTTGAAAGTATCATGAAGATTGGATGAAAAAATGTATGTTGAGATTTCAGGAGACTCTAGTTTTTGGAAGTTTGGCAACCCCTTTCAATATAAGTGTTATTCGCGAGTCCCTGTATTAGGCTACATCAAGAGGAAACAAACCTTAGAGATAGAACGTAGAACTACTGTATTGTGTCACGTTTCAAGAAGCTAGAACAAACCGTGTTTGATTTAGAGTTCTAACTGCATCTGTCAATATAGAAGAAAACGCAGTGAAACCTAAAAATTCAAACTGTAACTGCAAACGGATGCTTCAACGTAGGAGAACGAAACTTGGACATCCAAGTTTGATTGGAGTACTGCTCATTATTTGAAAGTATCAGGAAGGTCGGAAAAAAAATATATGTTGTGATTTCAGGAGACTGTAGTTTTTTGGCAGCCTAACAACACCTTTCATTGAATGAGTTATTCGCCAGCCTGTGCTTAAGGCTACATCAAGAGGAAACAAACCTTAGAGATAGAACGTAGAACTACTGTATTGTGTCAAGTTTCAAGAAGCTAGCACAAACCGTGTTTGATTTAGAGTTCGAACTGCATCTGTCAATATAGGAGAAAACAGAGTGAAACCTAAAAATTCAAACTGTTACTGCAAACGGATGCTTCAACGTAGGAGAACGATACTTGGGCATCCAAGTGGGATTGGTGTACTGATCATTACTTGAAAGTATCATGAAGATTGGATGAAAAAAATGTATCTTGAGATTTCAGGAGACTCTAGTTTTTGGAAGTTTGGCAATCCCTTTCAATATAAGTGTTATTCGTGAGTCCCTGTATTAGGCTACATCAAGAGGAAACAAACCTTAGAGATAGAACGTAGAACTACTGTATTGTGTCACGTTTCAAGAAGCTAGCACAAACCGTGTTTGATTTAGCGTTCTAACTGCATCTGTCAATATAGAAGAAAACACAGTGAAACCTAAAAATTCAAACTGTTACTGCAAACGGATGCTTCAACGTAGGAGAACGAAACTTGGACATCCAAGTTTGATTGGAGTACTGCTCATTATTTGAAAGTATCAGGAAGGTCGGAAAAAAAATATATGTTGTGATTTCAGGAGACTGTAGTTTTTTGGCAGCCTAACAACGCCTTTCATTGAATGAGTTATTCGCCAGCCTGTGCTTAAGGCTACATCAAGAGGAAACAAACCTTAGAGATAGAACGTAGAACTACTGTATTGTGTCAAGTTTCAAGAAGCTAGCACAAACCGTGTTTGATTTAGAGTTCGAACTGCATCTGTCAATATAGGAGAAAACAGTGAAACCTAAAAATTCAAACTGTTACTGCAAACGGATGCTTCAACGTAGGAGAACGAAAATTGGGCATCCAAGTGGGATTGGTGTACTGATCATTACTTGAAAGTATCATGAAGATTGGATGAAAAAATGTATGTTGTGATTTCAGGAGACTGTAGTTTTTTGGCAGCCTAACAACGCCTTTCATTGAATGAGTTATTCGCCAGCCTGTGCTTAAGGCTACATCAAGAGGAAACAAAAATTAGAGATAGAACGTAGAACTACTGTATTGTGTCACGTTTCAAGAAGCTAGCACAAACCGTGTTTGATTTAGAGTTCGAACTGCATCTGTCAATATAGGAGAAAACGCAGTGAAACCTAAAAATTCAAACTGTTACTGCAAACGGATGCTTCAATGTAGGAGAACGAAACTTGGGCATCCAAGTGGGATTGGTGTACTGATCATTACTTGAAAGTATCATGAAGATTGGATGAAAAAATGTATGTTGTGATTTCAGGAGACTGTAGTTTTTTGGCAGCCTAACAACGCCTTTCATTGAATGAGTTATTCGCCAGCCTGTGCTTAAGGCTACATCAAGAGGAAACAAACCTTAGAGATAGAACGTAGAACTACTGTACTGTGTCACGTTTCAAGAAGCTAGCACAAACCATGTTTGATTTAGAGTTCGAACTGCATCTGTCAATATAGAAGAAAACGCAGTGAAACCTAAAAATTCAAACTGTTACTGCAAACGGATGCTTCAACGTAGGAGAACGAAACTTGGACATCCAAGTTTGTTTGGAGTACTGCTCATTATTTGAAAGTATCAGGAAGGTCGGAAAAAAAATATATGTTGTGATTTCAGGAGACTGTAGTTTTTTGGCAGCCTAACAACGCCTTTCATTGAATGAGTTATTCGCCAGCCTGTGCTTAAGGCTACATCAAGAGGAAACAAACCTTAGAGATAGAACGTAGAACTACTGTATTGTGTCAAGTTTCAAGAAGCTAGCACAAACCGTGTTTGATTTAGAGTTCGAACTGCATCTGTCAATATAGGAGAAAACAGAGTGAAACCTAAAAATTCAAACTGTTACTGCAAACGGATGCTTCAACGTAGGAGAACGAAACTTGGGCATCCAAGTGGGATTGGTGTACTGATCATTACTTGAAAGTATCATGAAGATTGGATGAAAAAATGTATGTTGTGATTTCAGGAGACTGTAGTTTTTTGACAGCCTAACAACGCCTTTCATTGAATGAGTTATTCGCCAGCCTGTGCTTAAGGCTACATCAAGAGGAAACAAACCTTAGAGATAGAACGTAGAACTACTGTATTGTGTCACGTTTCAAGAAGCTAGCACAAACCGTGTTTGATTTAGAGTTCGAACTGCATCTGTCAATATAGAAGAAAACGCAGTGAAACCTAAAAATTCAAACTGTTACTGCAAACGGATGCTTCAACGTAGGAGAACGATACTTGGGCATCCAAGTGGGAGTGGTGTACTGATCATTACTTGAAAGTATCATGAAGATTGGATGAAAATATGTATGTTGAGATTTCAGGAGACTCTAGTTTTTGGAAGTTTGGCAACCCCTTTCAATATAAGTGTTATTCGCGAGTCCCTGTATTAGGCTACATCAAGAGGAAACAAACATTAGAGATAGAACGTAGAACTACTGTATTGTGTCACGTTTCAAGAAACTAGCACAAACCGTGTTTGATTTAGAGTTCGAACTGCATCTGTCAATATAGAAGAAAACGCAGTGAAACCTAAAAATTCAAAGTGTTACTGCAAACGGATGCTTCAACGTAGGAGAACGAAACTTGGACATCCAAGTTTGTTTGGAGTACTGCTCATTATTTGAAAGTATCAGGAAGGTCGGAAAAAAAATATGTGTTGTGATTTCAGGAGACTGTAGTTTTTTGGCAGCCTAACAACGCCTTTCATTGAATGAGTTATTCGCCAGCCTGTGCTTAAGGCTACATCAAGAGGAAACAAACCTTAGAGATAGAACGTAGAACTACTGTATTGTGTCAAGTTTCAAGAAGCTAGCACAAACCGTGTTTGATTTAGAGTTCGAACTGCATCTGTCAATATAGGAGAAAACAGAGTGAAACCTAAAAATTCAAACTGTTACTGCAAACGGATGCTTCAACGTAGGAGAACGAAACTTGGGCATCCAAGTGGGATTGGTGTACTGATCATTACTTGAAAGTATCATGAAGATTGGATGAAAAAATGTATGTTGTGATTTCAGGAGACTGTAGTTTTTTGGCAGCCTAACAACGCCTTTCATTGAATGAGTTATTCGCCAGCCTGTGCTTAAGGCTACATCAAGAGGAAACAAACCTTAGAGATAGAACGTAGAACTACTGTATTGTGTCAAGTTTCAAGAAGCTAGCACAAACCGTGTTTGATTTAGAGTTCGAACTGCATCTGTCAATATAGGAGAAAACAGAGTGAAACCTAAAAATTCAAACTGTTACTGCAAACGGATGCTTCAACGTAGGAGAACGAAACTTGGGCATCCAAGTGGGATTGGTGTACTGATCATTACTTGAAAGTATCATGAAGATTGGATGAAAAAATTATGTTGTGATTTCAGGAGACTGTAGTTTTTTGGCAGCCTAACAACGCCTTTCATTGAATGAGTTATTCGCCAGCCTGTGCTTAAGGCTACATCAAGAGGAAACAAACCTTAGAGATAGAACGTAGAACTACTGTATTGTGTCACGTTTCAAGAAGCTAGCACAAACCGTGTTTGATTTAGAGTTCTAACTGCATCTGTCCATATAGAAGAAAACGCAGTGAAACCTAAAAATTCAAACTGTTACTGCAAACGGATGCTTCAACGTAGGAGAACGAAACTTGGACATCCAAGTTTGATTGGAGTACTGCTCATTATTTGAAAGTATCAGGAAGGTCGGAAAAAAAATATATGTTGTGATTTCAGGAGACTGTAGTTTTTTGGCAGCCTAACAACGCCTTTCATTGAATGAGTTATTCGCCATCCTGTGCTTAAGGCTACATCAAGAGGAAACAAACCTTAGAGATAGAACGTAGAACTACTGTATTGTGTCACGTTTCAAGAAGCTAGCACAAACCGTGTTTGACTTAGAGTTCGAACGGCATCTGTCAATATAGGAGAAAACAGAGTGAAACCTAAAAATTCAAACTGTTACTGCAAACGGATGCTTCAACGTAGGAGAACGAAACTTGGGCATCCAAGTGGGATCGGTGTACTGATCATTACTTGAAAGTATCATGAAGATTGGATGAAAAAATGTATGTTGTTATTTCAGGAGACTGTAGTTTTTTGGCAGCATAACAACGCCTTTCATTGAATGAGTTATTCGCCAGCCTGTGCTTAAGGCTACATCAAGAGGAAACAAACCTTAGAGATAGAACGTAGAACTACTGTATTGTGTCAAGTTTCAAGAAGCTAGCACAAACCGTGTTTGATTTAGAGTTCGAACTGCATCTGTCAATATAGGAGAAAACGCAGTGAAACCTAAAAATTCAAACTGTTACTGCAAACGGATGCTTCAACGTAGGAGAACGATACTTGGGCATCCAAGTGGGATTGGTGTACTGATCATTACTTGAAAGTATCATGAAGATTGGATGAAAAAATGTATGTTGATATTTCAGGAGACTCTAGTTTTTGGAAGTTTGGCAACCCCTTTCAATATAAGTGTTATTCGCGAGTCCCTGTATTAGGCTACATCAAGAGGAAACAAACCTTAGAGATAGAACGTAGAACTACTGTATTGTGTCACGTTTCAAGAAGCTAGCACAAACCGTGTTTGATTTAGAGTTCGAACTGCATCTGTCAATATAGAAGAAAACGCAGTGAAACCTAAAAATTCAAACTGTTACTGCAAACGGATGCTTCAACGTAGGAGAACGAAACTTGGACATCCACGTTTGTTTGGAGTACTGCTCATTATTTGAAAGTATCAGGAAGGTCGGAAAAAAAATATATGTTGTGATTTCAGGAGACTGTAGTTTTTTGGCAGCCTAACAACGCCTTTCATTGAATGAGTTATTCGCCAGCCTGTGCTTAAGGCTACATCAAGAGGAAACAAACCTTAGAGATAGAACGTAGAACTACTGTATTGTGTCACGTTTCAAGAAGCTAGCACAAACCGTGTTTGATTTAGAGTTCGAACTGCATCTGTCAATATAGGAGAAAACGCAGTGAAACCTAGAAATTCAAACTGTTACTGCAAACGGATGCTTCAACGTAGGAGAACGAAACTTGGGCATCCAAGTGGGATTGGTGTACTGATCATTACTTGAAAGTATCATGAAGATTGGATGAAAAAATGTATGTTGTGATTTCAGGAGACTGTAGTTTTTTGGCAGCCTTACAACGCCTTTCATTGAATGAGTTATTCGCCAGCCTGTGCTTAAGGCTACATCAAGAGGAAACAAACCTTAGAGATAGAACGTAGAACTACTGTATTGTGTCACGTTTCAAGAAGCTAGCACAAACCGTGTTTGATTTAGAGTTCGAACTGCATCTGTCAATATAGAAGAAAACGCAGTGGAACCTAAAAATTCAAACTGTTACTGCAAACGGATGCTTCAACGTAGGAGAACGATACTTGGGCATCCAAGTGGGAGTGGTGTACTGATCATTACTTGAAAGTATCATGAAGATTGGATGAAAATATGTATGTTGAGATTTCAGGAGACTCTAGTTTTTGGAAGTTTGGCAACCCCTTTCAATATAAGTGTTATTCGCGAGTCCCTGTATTAGGCTACATCAAGAGCAAACAAACCTTAGAGATAGAACGTAGAACTACTGTATTGTGTCACGTTTCAAGAAACTAGCACAAACCGTGTTTGATTTAGAGTTCGAACTGCATCAGTCAATATAGAAGAAAACGCAGTGAAACCTAAAAATTCAAACTGTTACTGCAAACGGATGCTTCAACGTAGGAGAACGAAACTTGGACATCCAAGTTTGTTTGGAGTACTGCTCATTATTTGAAAGTATCAGGAAGGTCGGAAAAAAAATATGTGTTGTGATTTCAGGAGACTGTAGTTTTTTGGCAGCCTAACAACGCCTTTCATTGAATGAGTTATTCGCCAGCCTGTGCTTAAGGCTACATCAAGAGGAAACAAACCTTAGAGATAGAACGTAGAACTACTGTATTGTGTCACGTTTCAAGAAGCTAGCACAAACCGTGTTTGATTTAGAGTTCGAACTGCATCTGTCAATATAGGAGAAAACAGAGTGAAACCTAAAAATTCAAACTGTTACTGCAAACGGATGCTTCAACGTAGGAGAACGAAAATTGGGCATCCAACTGGGATTGGTGTACTGATCATTACTTGAAAGTATCATGAAGATTGGATGAAAAAATGTATGTTGTGATTTCAGGAGACTGTAGTTTTTTGGCAGCCTAACAACGCCTTTCATTGAATGAGTTATTCGCCAGCCTGTGCTTAAGGCTACATCAAGAGGAAACAAACCTTAGAGATAGAACGTAGAACTACTGTATTGTGTCACGTTTCAAGAAGCTAGCACAAACCGTGTTTGATTTTAGTTCGAACTGCATCTGTCAATATAGAAGAAAATGCAGTGAAACCTAAAAATTCAAACTGTTACTGCAAACGGATGCTTCAACGTAGGAGAACGAAACTTGGGCATCCAAGTGGGATTGGTGTACTGATCATTACTTGAAAGTATCATGAAGATTGAATGAGAAAATGTATGTTGTGATTTCAGGAGACTGTAGTTTTTTTGGCAGCCTAACAACGCCTTTCATTGAATGAGTTATTCGCCAGCCTGTGCTTAAGGCTACATCAAGAGGAAACAAACCTTAGAGATAGAACGTAGAACTACTGTATTGTGTCACGTTTCAAGAAGCTAGCACAAACCGTGTTTGATTTAGAGTTCGAACTGCATCTGTCAATATAGGAGAAAACAGAGTGAAACCTAAAAATTCAAACTGTTACTGCAAACGGATGCTTCAACGTAGGAGAACGAAACTTGGGCATCCAAGTGGGATTGGTGTACTGATCATTACTTGAAAGTATCATGAAGATTGGATGAAAAAATGTATGTTGTGATTTCAGGAGACTGTAGTTTTTTGGCAGCCTAACAACGCCTTTCATTGAATGAGTTATTCGCCAGCCTGTGCTTAAGGCTACATCAAGAGGAAACAAACCTTAGAGATAGAACGTAGAACTACTGTATTGTGTCAAGTTTCAAGAAGCTAGCACAAACCGTGTTTGATTTAGAGTTCGAACTGCATCTGTCAATATAGGAGAAAACGCAGTGAAACCTAAAAATTCAAACTGTTACTGCAAACGGATGCTTCAACGTAGGAGAACGATACTTGGGCATCCAAGTGGGATTGGTGTACTGATCATTACTTGAAAGTATCATGAAGATTGGATGAAAAAATGTATGTTGAGATTTCAGGAGACTCTAGTTTTTGGAAGTTTGGCAACCCCTTTCAATATAAGTGTTATTCGCGAGTCCCTGTATTAGGCTACATCAAGAGGAAACAAACCTTAGAGATAGAACGTAGAACTACTGTATTGTGTCACGTTTCAAGAAGCTAGCACAAACCGTGTTTGATTTAGAGTTCTAACTGCATCTGTCAATATAGAAGAAAACGCAGTGAAACCTAAAAATTCAAACTGTAACTGCAAACGGATGCTTCAACGTAGGAGAACGAAACTTGGACATCCAAGTTTGATTGGAGTACTGCTCATTATTTGAAAGTATCAGGAAGGTCGGAAAAAAAATATATGTTGTGATTTCAGGAGACTGTAGTTTTTTGGCAGCCTAACAACACCTTTCATTGAATGAGTTATTCGCCAGCCTGTGCTTAAGGCTACATCAAGAGGAAACAAACCTTAGAGATAGAACGTAGAACTACTGTATTGTGTCAAGTTTCAAGAAGCTAGCACAAACCGTGTTTGATTTAGAGTTCGAACTGCATCTGTCAATATAGGAGAAAACAGAGTGAAACCTAAAAATTCAAACTGTTACTGCAAACGGATGCTTCAACGTAGGAGAACGATACTTGGGCATCCAAGTGGGATTGGTGTACTGATCATTACTTGAAAGTATCATGAAGATTGGATGAAAAAAATGTATCTTGAGATTTCAGGAGACTCTAGTTTTTGGAAGTTTGGCAATCCCTTTCAATATAAGTGTTATTCGTGAGTCCCTGTATTAGGCTACATCAAGAGGAAACAAACCTTAGAGATAGAACGTAGAACTACTGTATTGTGTCACGTTTCAAGAAGCTAGCACAAACCGTGTTTGATTTAGCGTTCTAACTGCATCTGTCAATATAGAAGAAAACACAGTGAAACCTAAAAATTCAAACTGTTACTGCAAACGGATGCTTCAACGTAGGAGAACGAAACTTGGACATCCAAGTTTGATTGGAGTACTGCTCATTATTTGAAAGTATCAGGAAGGTCGGAAAAAAAATATATGTTGTGATTTCAGGAGACTGTAGTTTTTTGGCAGCCTAACAACGCCTTTCATTGAATGAGTTATTCGCCAGCCTGTGCTTAAGGCTACATCAAGAGGAAACAAACCTTAGAGATAGAACGTAGAACTACTGTATTGTGTCAAGTTTCAAGAAGCTAGCACAAACCGTGTTTGATTTAGAGTTCGAACTGCATCTGTCAATATAGGAGAAAACAGTGAAACCTAAAAATTCAAACTGTTACTGCAAACGGATGCTTCAACGTAGGAGAACGAAAATTGGGCATCCAAGTGGGATTGGTGTACTGATCATTACTTGAAAGTATCATGAAGATTGGATGAAAAAATGTATGTTGTGATTTCAGGAGACTGTAGTTTTTTGGCAGCCTAACAACGCTTTTCATTGAATGAGTTATTCGCCAGCCTGTGCTTAAGGCTACATCAAGAGGAAACAAAAATTAGAGATAGAACGTAGAACTACTGTATTGTGTCACGTTTCAAGAAGCTAGCACAAACCGTGTTTGATTTAGAGTTCGAACTGCATCTGTCAATATAGGAGAAAACGCAGTGAAACCTAAAAATTCAAACTGTTACTGCAAACGGATGCTTCAATGTAGGAGAACGAAACTTGGGCATCCAAGTGGGATTGGTGTACTGATCATTACTTGAAAGTATCATGAAGATTGGATGAAAAAATGTATGTTGTGATTTCAGGAGACTGTAGTTTTTTGGCAGCCTAACAACGCCTTTCATTGAATGAGTTATTCGCCAGCCTGTGCTTAAGGCTACATCAAGAGGAAACAAACCTTAGAGATAGAACGTAGAACTACTGTATTGTGTCACGTTTCAAGAAGCTAGCACAAACCATGTTTGATTTAGAGTTCGAACTGCATTTGTCAATATAGAAGAAAACGCAGTGAAACCTAAAAATTCAAACTGTTACTGCAAACGGATGCTTCAACGTAGGAGAACGAAACTTGGACATCCAAGTTTGTTTGGAGTACTGCTCATTATTTGAAAGTATCAGGAAGGTCGGAAAAAAATATATGTTGTGATTTCAGGAGACTGTAGTTTTTTGGCAGCCTAACAACGCCTTTCATTGAATGAGTTATTCGCCAGCCTGTGCTTAAGGCTACATCAAGAGGAAACAAACCTTAGAGATAGAACGTAGAACTACTGTATTGTGTCAAGTTTCAAGAAGCTAGCACAAACCGTGTTTGATTTAGAGTTCGAACTGCATCTGTCAATATAGGAGAAAACAGAGTGAAACCTAAAAATTCAAACTGTTACTGCAAACGGATGCTTCAACGTAGGAGAACGAAACTTGGGCATCCAAGTGGGATTGGTGTACTGATCATTACTTGAAAGTATCATGAAGATTGGATGAAAAAATGTATGTTGTGATTTCAGGAGACTGTAGTTTTTTGACAGCCTAACAACGCCTTTCATTGAATGAGTTATTCGCCAGCCTGTGCTTAAGGCTACATCAAGAGGAAACAAACCTTAGAGATAGAACGTAGAACTACTGTATTGTGTCACGTTTCAAGAAGCTAGCACAAACCGTGTTTGATTTTAGAGTTCGAACTGCATCTGTCAATATAGAAGAAAACGCAGTGAAACCTAAAAATTCAAACTGTTACTGCAAACGGATGCTTCAACGTAGGAGAACGATACTTGGGCATCCAAGTGGGAGTGGTGTACTGATCATTACTTGAAAGTATCATGAAGATTGGATGAAAATATGTATGTTGAGATTTCAGGAGACTCTAGTTTTTGGAAGTTTGGCAACCCCTTTCAATATAAGTGTTATTCGCGAGTCCCTGTATTAGGCTACATCAAGAGGAAACAAACCTTAGAGATAGAACGTAGAACTACTGTATTGTGTCACGTTTCAAGAAACTAGCACAAACCGTGTTTGATTTAGAGTTCGAACTGCATCTGTCAATATAGAAGAAAACGCAGTGAAACCTAAAAATTCAAACTGTTACTGCAAACGGATGCTTCAACGTAGGAGAACGAAACTTGGACATCCAAGTTTGTTTGGAGTACTGCTCATTATTTGAAAGTATCAGGAAGGTCGGAAAAAAAATATGTGTTGTGATTTCAGGAGACTGTAGTTTTTTGGCAGCCTAACAACGCCTTTCATTGAATGAGTTATTCGCCAGCCTGTGCTTAAGGCTACATCAAGAGGAAACAAACCTTAGAGATAGAACGTAGAACTACTGTATTGTGTCAAGTTTCAAGAAGCTAGCACAAACCGTGTTTGATTTAGAGTTCGAACTGCATCTGTCAATATAGGAGAAAACAGAGTGAAACCTAAAAATTCAAACTGTTACTGCAAACGGATGCTTCAACGTAGGAGAACGAAACTTGGGCATCCAAGTGGGATTGGTGTACTGATCATTACTTGAAAGTATCATGAAGATTGGATGAAAAAATGTATGTTGTGATTTCAGGAGACTGTAGTTTTTTGGCAGCCTAACAACGCCTTTCATTGAATGAGTTATTCGCCAGCCTGTGCTTAAGGCTACATCAAGAGGAAACAAACCTTAGAGATAGAACGTAGAACTACTGTATTGTGTCAAGTTTCAAGAAGCTAGCACAAACCGTGTTTGATTTAGAGTTCGAACTGCATCTGTCAATATAGGAGAAAACAGAGTGAAACCTAAAAATTCAAACTGTTACTGCAAACGGATGCTTCAACGTAGGAGAACGAAACTTGGGCATCCAAGTGGGATTGGTGTACTGATCATTACTTGAAAGTATCATGAAGATTGGATGAAAAAATTATGTTGTGATTTCAGGAGACTGTAGTTTTTTGGCAGCCTAACAACGCCTTTCATTGAATGAGTTATTCGCCAGCCTGTGCTTAAGGCTACATCAAGAGGAAACAAACCTTAGAGATAGAACGTAGAACTACTGTATTGTGTCACGTTTCAAGAAGCTAGCACAAACCGTGTTTGATTTAGAGTTCTAACTGCATCTGTCCATATAGAAGAAAACGCAGTGAAACCTAAAAATTCAAACTGTTACTGCAAACGGATGCTTCAACGTAGGAGAACGAAACTTGGACATCCAAGTTTGATTGGAGTACTGCTCATTATTTGAAAGTATCAGGAAGGTCGGAAAAAAATATATGTTGTGATTTCAGGAGACTGTAGTTTTTTGGCAGCCTAACAACGCCTTTCATTGAATGAGTTATTCGCCAGCCTGTGCTTAAGGCTACATCAAGAGGAAACAAACCTTAGAGATAGAACGTAGAACTACTGTATTGTGTCACGTTTCAAGAAGCTAGCACAAACCGTGTTTGACTTAGAGTTCGAACGGCATCTGTCAATATAGGAGAAAACAGAGTGAAACCTAAAAATTCAAACTGTTACTGCAAAAGGATGCTTCAACGTAGGAGAACGAAACTTGGGCATCCAAGTGGGATCGGTGTACTGATCATTACTTGAAAGTATCATGAAGATTGGATGAAAAAATGTATGTTGTGATTTCAGGAGACTGTAGTTTTTTGGCAGCATA
>NW_027515610.1:0-74613 GCF_048772815.1 Callospermophilus lateralis
TAAGAAAATTCGAGTTTCCGAAATACCAGCAAATATTTTTCACCCAATCTTGATGATACTTGTTGCTACTGATCAGTACACAAATCCCACTTGGCTCACCAAATTTTGCTCTTCTAGGTTGAAGCGTTTGTCTACAGTAGCAATTTTTATATTTAGGTTTCCCTCTGTTCTCTGCTATATAGATAGATGAATTTGGAACTCTAAATCCAACATGGTTTGTAGTAGCTCTTGAAACTTGAAAAAATAAAGGAATTCTCAGTTTTGTCTCTATGGTTTGTTTCCTCTTAGTAGCCCTAGGCACAGACTGTGGAAAGCACTTTCATTGAGATGGGTTGCCAAGCTTCTAAGAAATAACGAGTTTCCGAAATACCAGCAAATATTTTTTCACCCAATCTTGATGATACTTGGTGGTAATGATCAGTACACAAATCACACTTGGCTCACGAAATTTTGTTCTTCTAGGTTGATGCATTCGTCTACAGTAGCAGTTTTTATAGTTAGGTTTCAAACTGTTCTCTCATATATAGATAGATGAATTTGGAACTCTAAATCCCACATGGTTTGTAGTAGCTCTTTGAAACTTGAAAAAATAAAGGAGTTCTCATTTTTTTCTTTATGGTTTGTTTCCTCTTCCAGTAGCCCTAGGCAGAGACTGTGAAAAGCACTTTCATTGAGATGGGTTGCCAAGCTTCTAAGAAATAACGAGTTTCCAAAATACCAGCAAATATATTTTCACCCAATCTTGATGATACTTGGTGGTAAGATCAGTACACAAATCCCACTTGGCTCACCAAATTTTGTTCTTCTAGGTTGAAGCGTTCGTCTACAGTAGCAGTTTTTATAGTTAGGTATCACTCTGTTCTCTCATATATAGATAGATGAATTTGGAAATCTAAATCCAACATGGTTTGTAGTAGATCTTTGAAACTTGACAAAATAAAGGAGTTCTCAGTTTTGTCTCTATGGTTTGTTTCCTCTTCAAGTAGCCCTAGGCACAGACTGTGGAAAAGTACTTTCATTGAGATGGGTTAAGAGCTTCTAAGAAATAACGAGTTTCCGAAATACCAGCAAATATTTTTTCACCCAAACTTGATGATACTTGGTGATAATGATCAGTACACAAATCCCACTTGGCTCACCAAATTTTGTTCTTCTAGTTTGAAGCTTTCGTCTACAGTAGCAGTTTATACATTTAGGTTTCCCTCTGTTCTCTCCTATGTAGATAGATGAATTTGGAACTCTAAATCCAACATGCATTGTAGTAGCTCTTTGAAACTTGATAAAATAAAAAAGTTCTCAGTTTTGTCTCTATGGTTTGTTTCCTCTTCAAGTACTCCTAGGCACAGACTGTGGAAAGCACTTTCACTGAGATGGGTTGCCAAGCTTCTAAGAAATAACGAGTTTCCAAAATACCAGCAAATATTTTTTCACCCAATCTTGATGATACTTGGTGGTAATGATCAGTACACAAATCCCACTTGGCACACCAAAAATTGTTCTTCTAGGTTGATGCGTTCGTCTACAGTAGCCGTTTATATAGTTAGGTTTCCCTCTGTTCTCTCATATATAGATAGATGAATTTGGAACTCTAAATCCAACATGCTTTGTAGTAGCTCTTTGAAACTTGACAAAATAAAGGAGTTCTCAGTTTTGTCTCTCTGGTTTGTTTCCTCTTCAAGTAGCCCTAGGCACAGACTGTGGAAAAGCACTTTCATTGAGAGGGGTTGCCAAGCTTCTTAGAAATTACGATTTTCCGAAATACCAGCAAATATTTTTCACCCAATCTTGATGATACTTGGTTGTAATGATCAGTACACAAATCCCACTTGGCTCACCAAATTTTGTTCTTCTAGGTTGAAGCGTTCGTCTACAGTAGCAGTTTTTATATTTAGGTTTTACTCTGTTCTCTCATATATAGATAGATGAATTTGGAACTCTGAATCCAACATTGTTTGTAGTAGCTCTTTGAAACTTGACAAAATAAAGGAGTTCTCAGTTTTGTCTCTATGGTTTGTTTCCTCTTTAAGTAGCCCTAGGCACAGACTGTGGAAAAGCACTTTCATTTAGAAGGGTTGCCAAGCTTCTTAGAAATTACGAGTTTCCGAAATACCAGCAAATATTTTTCACCCAATCTTGATGATACTTGGTGGGAATGATCAGTACACAAATCCCACTTGGCTCACCAATTTTTGTTCTTCTAGGTTGAAGCGTTCCTCTACAGTAGCAGTTTTTATATTTAGGTTTACCTCTGTTCTCTCCTATAGAGATAGATGATTTTGGAACTCTAAATCCAACATGGTTTGTAGTAGCTCTTTTAATCTTGACAAAATGAAGGAGTTCTCAGTTTTGTCTCTATGGTTTGTTTCCTCTTCAAGTATCCCTAGGCACAGACTGTGGAAATGTACTTTCATTGAGATGGGATGAGAGGCTTCTAAGAAATAACGAGTTTCCGAAATACCAGCAAATATTTTTTCACCCAAACTTGATGATACTTGGTGGTAATGATCAGTACACAAATCCCACTTGGCTCACCAAATTTTGTTCTTCTATTTTGAAGCTTTCGTCTAGAGTAGCAGTTTTTATATTTAGGATTCCCTCTGTTCTCTCCTATATAGATGAAGAATTTTAACTCTAAATCCAACATGGTTTGTAGTAGCTCTTTAAAACTTGATAAAATAAAAAAGTTCTCAGTTTTGTCTCTATGGTTTGTTTCCTCTTCAAGTAGTCCTAGGCACAGACTGTGGAAAGCACTTTCACTGAGATGGGTTGCCAAGCTTCTAAGAAATAACGAGATTCTAAAATACCAGCAAATATTTTTTCACCCAATCTTGATGATACTTGGTGGTAATGATCAGTACACAAATCCCACTTGGCTCACCAAATTTTGTTCTTCTAGTTTGAAGCTTTCGTCTACAGTAGCAGTTTTTATATTTAGGTTTCCCTCTGTTCTCTCTTATATAGATAGATGAATTTGGAACTCTAAATCCAACATGGTTTGTAATAGCTCCTTGAAATTGATGAAATAAAAACGTTCTCAGTTTTGTCTCTATGGTTTGTTTCCTCTTCAAGTAGTCATAAGCACAGACTGTGAAAAGCACTTTCACTGAGATTTGTTGCAAAGCTTCTAAGAAATAACGAGTTTCCAAAATCCCAGCAAATATTTTTTCACCCAATCTTGATGATACTTGGTGGTAATGACCAGTACACAAATCCCACTTGGCTCACCAAATTTTGTTCTTCTAGGTTAATGCGTTCGTCTACAGTAGCAGTTTTTATAGTTAGGTTTCCCTCTGTTCTCTCCTATATAGATAGATGAATTTGGAACTCTAAATCCCACATGGTTTGTAGTAGCTCTTTGAAACTTGATAAAATAAAGGAGTTCTCAGTTTTGTCTCTATGGTTTGATTCCTCTTCAAGAAGCCCTAGGCACAGACTGTGGAAAAGCACTTTCATTGAGAGGGGTTGCCAAGCTTCTAAGAAATAACGAGATTCCAAAATACCAGCAAATATTTCTTCACCCAATCTTGATGATACTTGTTGCTAATGATCAGTACACAAATCCCACTTGGCTCACCAAATTTTGTTCTTCTAGGTTGATGCGTTCGTCTACAGTAGCAGTTTTTATGTTTAGGTTTCCCTCTGTTCTCTCATATATAGATAGATGAATTTGGAACTCTAAATCCAACATGGTTTGTAGTAGCTCCTTGAAAGTTTATGAAATAAAGGAGTTCTCAGTTTTGTCTTTATGGTTTGTTTCCTCTTCAAGTAGTCCTAGGCACAGACTGTGGAAAGCACTTTCACTGAGATGGGTTGCCAAGTTTCTAAGAAATAACGAGTTTCCAAAATACCAGCAAAGATTTTTTCACCCAATCTTGATGATACTTGGTGGTAATGATCAGTACACAAATCCCACTTGGCTCCCCAAATTTTGTTCTTCTAGGTTGATGCGTTCGTCTACAGTAGCAGTTTTTATACTTAGGTTTCCCTCTGTTCTCTCATATATAGATAGATGAATTTGGAACTCTAAATCCAACATGGTTTGTAGTAGCTCTTCGAAACTTGACAAAATAAAGGAGTTCTCAGTTTTGTCTCTCTGGTTTGTTTCCTCTTCAAGTAGCCCTAGGCACAGACTGTGGAAAAGCACTTTCATTGAGAGGGGTTGCCAAGCTTCTTAGAAATTACGATTTTCCGAAATACCAGCAAATATTTTTCACCCAATCTTGATGATACTTGGTGGTAATGATCAGTACACAAATCCCACTTGGCTCACCAAATTTTGCTCTTCTAGGTTGAAGCGTTTGTCTACAGTAGCAATTTTTATATTTAGGTTTCCCTCTGTTCTCTGCTATATAGATAGATGAATTTGGAACTCTAAATCCAACATGGTTTGTAGTAGCTCATGAAACTTGAAAAAATAAAGGAATTCTCAGTTTTGTCTCTATGGTTTGTTTCCTCTTAGTAGCCCTAGGCACAGACTGTGGAAAGCACTTTCATTGAGATGGGTTGCCAAGCTTCTAAGAAATAACGAGTTTCCGAAATACCAGCAAATATTTTTTCACCCAATCTTGATGATACTTGGTGGTAATGATCAGTACACAAATCACACTTGGCTCACGAAATTTTGTTCTTCTAGGTTGATGCATTCGTCTACAGTAGCAGTTTTTATAGTTAGGTTTCAAACTGTTCTCTCATATATAGATAGATGAATTTGGAACTCTAAATCCCACATGGTTTGTAGTAGCTCTTTGAAACTTGAAAAAATAAAGGAGTTCTCATTTTTTTCTTTATGGTTTGTTTCCTCTTCCAGTAGCCCTAGGCAGAGACTGTGAAAAGCACTTTCATTGAGATGGGTTGCCAAGCTTCTAAGAAATAACGAGTTTCCAAAATACCAGCAAATATATTTTCACCCAATCTTGATGATACTTGGTGGTAAGATCAGTACACAAATCCCACTTGGCTCACCAAATTTTGTTCTTCTAGGTTGAAGCGTTCGTCTACAGTAGCAGTTTTTATAGTTAGGTATCACTCTGTTCTCTCATATATAGATAGATGAATTTGGAACTCTAAATCCAACATGCTTTGTAGTAGCTCTTTGAAACTTGACAAAATAAAGGAGTTCTCAGTTTTGTCTCTCTGGTTTGTTTCCTCTTCAAGTAGCCCTAGGCACAGACTGTGGAAAAGCACTTTCATTGAGAGGGGTTGCCAAGCTTCTTAGAAATTACGATTTTCCGAAATACCAGCAAATATTTTTCACCCAATCTTGATGATACTTGGTGGTAATGATCAGTACACAAATCCCACTTGGCTCACCAAATTTTGTTCTTCTAGGTTGAAGCGTTCGTCTACAGTAGCAGTTTTTATATTTAGGTTTTACTCTGTTCTCTCATATATAGATAGATGAATTTGGAACTCTGAATCCAACATTGTTTGTAGTAGCTCTTTGAAACTTGACAAAATAAAGGAGTTCTCAGTTTTGTCTCTATGGTTTGTTTCCTCTTTAAGTAGCCCTAGGCACAGACTGTGGAAAAGCACTTTCATTTAGAAGGGTTGCCAAGCTTCTTAGAAATTACGAGTTTCCGAAATACCAGCAAATATTTTTCACCCAATCTTGATGATACTTGGTGGTAATGATCAGTACACAAATCCCACTTGGCTCACCAATTTTTGTTCTTCTAGGTTGAAGCGTTCCTCTACAGTAGCAGTTTTTATATTTAGGTTTACCTCTGTTCTCTCCTATAGAGATAGATGATTTTGGAACTCTAAATCCAACATGGTTTGTAGTAGCTCTTTTAATCTTGACAAAATGAAGGAGTTCTCAGTTTTGTCTCTATGGTTTGTTTCCTCTTCAAGTATCCCTAGGCACAGACTGTGGAAATGTACTTTCATTGAGATGGGATGAGAGGCTTCTAAGAAATAACGAGTTTCCGAAATACCAGCAAATATTTTTTCACCCAAACTTGATGATACTTGGTGGTAATGATCAGTACACAAATCCCACTTGGCTCACCAAATTTTGTTCTTCTATTTTGAAGCTTTCGTCTAGAGTAGCAGTTTTTATATTTAGGATTCCCTCTGTTCTCTCCTATATAGATGAAGAATTTTAACTCTAAATCCAACATGGTTTGTAGTAGCTCTTTAAAACTTGATAAAATAAAAAAGTTCTCAGTTTTGTCTCTATGGTTTGTTTCCTCTTCAAGTAGTCCTAGGCACAGACTGTGGAAAGCACTTTCACTGAGATGGGTTGCAAGCTTCTAAGAAATAACGAGATTCTAAAATACCAGCAAATATTTTTTCACCCAATCTTGATGATACTTGGTTTTAATGATCAGTACACAAATCCCACTTGGCTCACCAAATTTTGTTCTTCTAGTTTGAAGCTTTCGTCTACAGTAGCAGTTTTTATATTTAGGTTTCCCTCTGTTCTCTCTTATATAGATAGATGAATTTGGAACTCTAAATCCAACATGGTTTGTAATAGCTCCTTGAAATTGATGAAATAAAAACGTTCTCAGTTTTGTCTCTATGGTTTGTTTCCTCTTCAAGTAGTCATAAGCACAGACTGTGAAAAGCACTTTCACTGAGATTTGTTGCAAAGCTTCTAAGAAATAACGAGTTTCCAAAATCCCAGCAAATATTTTTTCACCCAATCTTGATGATACTTGGTGGTAATGACCAGTACACAAATCCCACTTGGCTCACCAAATTTTGTTCTTCTAGGTTAATGCGTTCGTCTACAGTAGCCGTTTTTATAGTTAGGTTTCCCTCTGTTCTCTCCTATATAGATAGATGAATTTGGAACTCTAAATCCCACATGGTTTGTAGTAGCTCTTTGAAACTTGATAAAATAAAGGAGTTCTCAGTTTTGTCTCTATGGTTTGATTCCTCTTCAAGAAGCCCTAGGCACAGACTGTGGAAAAGCACTTTCATTGAGAGGGGTTGCCAAGCTTCTAAGAAATAACGAGATTCCAAAATACCAGCAAATATTTCTTCACCCAATCTTGATGATACTTGTTGCTAATGATCAGTACACAAATCCCACTTGGCTCACCAAATTTTGTTCTTCTAGGTTGATGCGTTCGTCTACAGTAGCAGTTTTTATGTTTAGGTTTCCCTCTGTTCTCTCATATATAGATAGATGAATTTGGAACTCTAAATCCAACATGGTTTGTAGTAGCTCCTTGAAAGTTTATGAAATAAAGGAGTTCTCAGTTTTGTCTTTATGGTTTGTTTCCTCTTCAAGTAGTCCTAGGCACAGACTGTGGAAAGCACTTTCACTGAGATGGGTTGCCAAGTTTCTAAGAAATAACGAGTTTCCAAAATACCAGCAAAGATTTTTTCACCCAATCTTGATGATACTTGGTGGTAATGATCAGTACACAAATCCCACTTGGCTCCCCAAATTTTGTTCTTCTAGGTTGATGCGTTCGTCTACAGTAGCAGTTTTTATACTTAGGTTTCCCTCTGTTCTCTCATATATAGATAGATGAATTTGGAACTCTAAATCCAACATGGTTTGTAGTAGCTCTTCGAAACTTGACAAAATAAAGGAGTTCTCAGTTTTGTCTCTCTGGTTTGTTTCCTCTTCAAGTAGCCCTAGGCACAGACTGTGGAAAAGCACTTTCATTGAGAGGGGTTGCCAAGCTTCTTAGAAATTACGATTTTCCGAAATACCAGCAAATATTTTTCACCCAATCTTGATGATACTTGGTGGTAATGATCAGTACACAAATCCCACTTGGCTCACCAAATTTTGCTCTTCTAGGTTGAAGCGTTTGTCTACAGTAGCAATTTTTATATTTAGGTTTCCCTCTGTTCTCTGCTATATAGATAGATGAATTTGGAACTCTAAATCCAACATGGTTTGTAGTAGCTCATGAAACTTGAAAAAATAAAGGAATTCTCAGTTTTGTCTCTATGGTTTGTTTCCTCTTAGTAGCCCTAGGCACAGACTGTGGAAAGCACTTTCATTGAGATGGGTTGCCAAGCTTCTAAGAAATAACGAGTTTCCGAAATACCAGCAAATATTTTTTCACCCAATCTTGATGATACTTGGTGGTAATGATCAGTACACAAATCACACTTGGCTCACGAAATTTTGTTCTTCTAGGTTGATGCATTCGTCTACAGTAGCAGTTTTTATAGTTAGGTTTCAAACTGTTCTCTCATATATAGATAGATGAATTTGGAACTCTAAATCCCACATGGTTTGTAGTAGCTCTTTGAAACTTGAAAAAATAAAGGAGTTCTCATTTTTTTCTTTATGGTTTGTTTCCTCTTCCAGTAGCCCTAGGCAGAGACTGTGAAAAGCACTTTCATTGAGATGGGTTGCCAAGCTTCTAAGAAATAACGAGTTTCCAAAATACCAGCAAATATATTTTCACCCAATCTTGATGATACTTGGTGGTAAGATCAGTACACAAATCCCACTTGGCTCACCAAATTTTGTTCTTCTAGGTTGAAGCGTTCGTCTACAGTAGCAGTTTTTATAGTTAGGTATCACTCTGTTCTCTCATATATAGATAGATGAATTTGGAAATCTAAATCCAACATGGTTTGTAGTAGATCTTTGAAACTTGACAAAATAAAGGAGTTCTCAGTTTTGTCTCTATGGTTTGTTTCCTCTTCAAGTAGCCCTAGGCACAGACTGTGGAAAAGTACTTTCATTGAGATGGGTTAAGAGCTTCTAAGAAATAACGAGTTTCCGAAATACCAGCAAATATTTTTTCACCCAAACTT
Source organism: Callospermophilus lateralis (assembly GCF_048772815.1). NCBI lineage: Eukaryota > Metazoa > Chordata > Mammalia > Rodentia > Sciuridae > Callospermophilus > Callospermophilus lateralis. Next base: position 8,737 of record NW_027515610.1, read on the forward strand.
GATGATACTTGGTGATAATGATCAGTACACAAATCCCACTTGGCTCACCAAATTTTGTTCTTATAGTTTGAAGCTTTCGTCTACAGTAGCAGTTTATACATTTAGGTTTCCCTCTGTTCTCTCCTATGTAGATAGATGAATTTGGAACTCTAAATCCAACATGCATTGTAGTAGCTCTTTGAAACTTGATAAAATAAAAAAGTTCTCAGTTTTGTCTCTATGGTTTGTTTCCTCTTCAAGTACTCCTAGGCACAGACTGTGGAAAGCACTTTCACTGAGATGGGTTGCCAAGCTTCTAAGAAATAACGAGTTTCCAAAATACCAGCAAATATTTTTTCACCCAATCTTGATGATACTTGGTGGTAATGATCAGTACACAAATCCCACTTGGCACACCAAAAATTGTTCTTCTAGGTTGATGCGTTCGTCTACAGTAGCCGTTTATATAGTTAGGTTTCCCTCTGTTCTCTCATATATAGATAGATGAATTTGGAACTCTAAATCCCAACATGCTTTGTAGTAGCTCTTTGAAACTTGACAAAATAAAGGAGTTCTCAGTTTTGTCTCTCTGGTTTGTTTCCTCTTCAAGTAGCCCTAGGCACAGACTGTGGAAAAGCACTTTCATTGAGAGGGGTTGCCAAGCTTCTTAGAAATTACGATTTTCCGAAATACCAGCAAATATTTTTCACCCAATCTTGATGATACTTGGTGGTAATGATCAGTACACAAATCCCACTTGGCTCACCAAATTTTGTTCTTCTAGGTTGAAGCGTTCGTCTACAGTAGCAGTTTTTATATTTAGGTTTTACTCTGTTCTCTCATATATAGATAGATGAATTTGGAACTCTGAATCCTACATTGTTTGTAGTAGCTCTTTGAAACTTGACAAAATAAAGGAGTTCTCAGTTTTGTCTCTATGGTTTGTTTCCTCTTTAAGTAGCCCTAGGCACAGACTGTGGAAAAGCACTTTCATTTAGAAGGGTTGCCAAGCTTCTTAGAAATTACGAGTTTCCGAAATACCAGCAAATATTTTTCACCCAATCTTGATGATACTTGGTGGTAATGATCAGTACACAAATCCCACTTGGTTCACCAATTTTTGTTCTTCTAGGTTGAAGCGTTCCTCTACAGTAGCAGTTTTTATATTTAGGTTTACCTCTGTTCTCTCCTATAGAGATAGATGATTTTGGAACTCTAAATCCAACATGGTTTGTAGTAGCTCTTTTAATCTTGACAAAATGAAGGAGTTCTCAGTTTTGTCTCTATGGTTTGTTTCCTCTTCAAGTATCCCTAGGCACAGACTGTGGAAATGTACTTTCATTGAGATGGGATGAGAGGCTTCTAAGAAATAACGAGTTTCCGAAATACCAGCAAATATTTTTTCACCCAAACTTGATGATACTTGGTGGTTATGATCAGTACACAAATCCCACTTGGCTCACCAAATTTTGTTCTTCTATTTTGAAGCTTTCGTCTAGAGTAGCAGTTTTTATATTTAGGATTCCCTCTGTTCTCTCCTATATAGATGAAGAATTTTAACTCTAAATCCAACATGGTTTGTAGTAGCTCTTTAAAACTTGATAAAATAAAAAAGTTCTCAGTTTTGTCTCTATGGTTTGTTTCCTCTTCAAGTAGTCCTAGGCACAGACTGTGGAAAGCACTTTCACTGAGATGGGTTGCCAAGCTTCTAAGAAATAACGAGATTCTAAAATACCAGCAAATATTTTTTCACCCAATCTTGATGATACTTGGTGGTAATGATCAGTACACAAATCCCACTTGGCTCACCAAATTTTGTTCTTCTAGTTTGAAGCTTTCGTCTACAGTAGCAGTTTTTATATTTAGGTTTCCCTCTGTTCTCTCTTATATAGATAGATGAATTTGGAACTCTAAATCCAACATGGTTTGTAATAGCTCCTTGAAATTGATGAAATAAAAACGTTCTCAGTTTTGTCTCTATGGTTTGTTTCCTCTTCAAGTAGTCATAAGCACAGACTGTGAAAAGCACTTTCACTGAGATTTGTTGCAAAGCTTCTAAGAAATAACGAGTTTCCAAAATCCCAGCAAATATTTTTTCACCCAATCTTGATGATACTTGGTGGTAATGACCAGTACACAAATCCCACTTGGCTCACCAAATTTTGTTCTTCTAGGTTAATGCGTTCGTCTACAGTAGCAGTTTTTATAGTTAGGTTTCCCTCTGTTCTCTCCTATATAGATAGATGAATTTGGAACTCTAAATCCCACATGGTTTGTAGTAGCTCTTTGAAACTTGATAAAATAAAGGAGTTCTCAGTTTTGTCTCTATGGTTTGATTCCTCTTCAAGAAGCCCTAGGCACAGACTGTGGAAAAGCACTTTCATTGAGAGGGGTTGCCAAGCTTCTAAGAAATAACGAGATTCCAAAATACCAGCAAATATTTCTTCACCCAATCTTGATGATACTTGTTGCTAATGATCAGTACACAAATCCCACTTGGCTCACCAAATTTTGTTCTTCTAGGTTGATGCGTTCGTCTACAGTAGCAGTTTTTATGTTTAGGTTTCCCTCTGTTCTCTCATATATAGATAGATGAATTTGGAACTCTAAATCCAACATGGTTTGTAGTAGCTCCTTGAAAGTTTATGAAATAAAGGAGTTCTCAGTTTTGTCTTTATGGTTTGTTTCCTCTTCAAGTAGTCCTAGGCACAGACTGTGGAAAGCACTTTCACTGAGATGGGTTGCCAAGTTTCTAAGAAATAAACGAGTTTCCAAAATACCAGCAAAGATTTTTTCACCCAATCTTGATGATACTTGGTGGTAATGATCAGTACACAAATCCCACTTGGCTCCCCAAATTTTGTTCTTCTAGGTTGATGCGTTCGTCTACAGTAGCAGTTTTTATACTTAGGTTTCCTCTGTTCTCTCATATATATAGATAGATGAATTTGGAACTCTAAATCCAACATGGTTTGTAGTAGCTCTTCGAAACTTGACAAAATAAAGGAGTTCTCAGTTTTGTCTCTCTGGTTTGTTTCCTCTTCAAGTAGGCCCTAGGCACAGACTGTGGAAAAGCACTTTCATTGAGAGGGGTTGCCAAGCTTCTTAGAAATTACGATTTTCCGAAATACCAGCAAATATTTTTCACCCAATCTTGATGATACTTGGTGGTAATGATCAGTACACAAATCCCACTTTGCTCACCAATTTTGTTCTTCTAGGTTGAAGCGTTCGTCTACAGTAGCAGTTTTTATATTTAGGTTTTACTCTGTTCTCTCATATATAGATAGATGAATTTGGAACTCTAAATCCAACATGGTTTGTAGTAGCTCTTTGAAACTTGACAAAATAAAGGAGTTCTCAGTTTTGTCTCTATGGTTTGTTTCCTCTTCAAGTAGCCCTAGGCACAGACTGTGGTAAAAGCACTTTCATTGAGAGGGGTTGCCAAGCTTCTTAGAAATTAAGAATTTCCGAAATACCAGCAAATATTTTTCACCCAATCTTGATGATACTTGGTGGTAATGATCAGTACACAAATCCCACTTGGCTCACCAAATTTTGTTCTTCTATGTTGAAGCGTTCGTCTACAGTAGCAGTTTTTATATTTAGGTTTCCCTCTGTTCTCTCCTATATAGATAGATGGTTTTGGAACTCTAAATCCAACATGGTTTGTAGTAGCTCTTTGAAACTTGACAAAATGGAGGAGTTCTCAGTTTTGTCTCTATGGTTTGTTTCCTCTTCAAGTAGCCCTAGGCACAGACTGTGGAAAAGCACTTTCATTGAGAGGGGTTGCCAAGCTTCTAAGAAATAACGAGTTTCCGAAATACCAGCAAATATTTTTTAGCCAATCTTGATGATACTTGTTGCTAATGATCAGTACACAAATCCCACTTGGCTCACCAAATTTTGTTCTTCTAGGTTGAAGCGTTCGTCTACAGTAGCAATTTTTATATTTAGGTTTCCCTCTGTTCTCTGCTATATAGATAGATGAATTTGGAACTCTAAATCCAACATGGTTTGTAGTAGCTCTTGAAACTTGACAAAATAAAGGAATTCTCAGTTTTGTCTCTATGGTTTGTTTCCTCTTCAAGTAGCCCTAGGCACAGACTGCGGAAAGCACTTTCATTGAGATGGGTTGCCAAGCTTCTAAGAAATAACGAGTTTCCGAAATACCAGCAAATATTTTTTCACCTAATCTTGATGATACTTGGTGGTAATGATCAGTACACAAATCACACTTGGCTCACGAAATTTTGTTCTTCTAGGTTGATGCATTCGTCTACAGTAGCAGTTTTTATAGTTAGGTTTCACAAGTTCTCTCATATATAGATAGATGAATTTGGAACTCTAAATCCCACATGGTTTGTAGTAGCTCTTTGAAACTTGAAAAAATAAAGGAGTTATCATTTTTTTCTTTATGGTTTGTTTCCTCTTCCAGTAGCCCTAGGCACAGACTGTGAAAAGCACTTTCATTGAGATGGGTTGCCAAGCTTCTAAGAAATAACGAGTTTCCAAAATACCAGCAAATATATTTTCACCCAATCTTGATGATACTTGGTGGTAAGATCAGTACACAAATGCCACTTGGCTCACCAAATTTTGTTCTTCTAGGTTGAAGCGTTCGTCTACAGTAGCAGTTTTTATATTTAGGTTTCCCTGTGTTCTCTCCTATATAGATAGATGAATTTGGAACTCTAAATCCAACATGGTTTGTAGTAGCTCTTTGAAACTTGACAAAATAAAGGAGTTCTCAGTTTTGTATCTATGGTTTGTTTCCTCTTAAAGTAGCCCTAGGCACAGACTGTGGAAAAGTACTTTCATTGAGATGGGTTAAGAGCTTCTAAGAAATAACGAGTTTCCGAAATACCAGCAAATATTTTTTCACCCAAACTTGATGATACTTGGTGATAATGATCAGTACACAAATCCCACTTGGCTCACCAAATTTTGTTCTTCTAGTTTGAAGCTTTCGTCTACAGTAGCAGTTTATACATTTAGGTTTCCCTCTGTTCTCTCCTATGTAGATAGATGAATTTGGAACTCTAAATCCAACATGCATTGTAGTAGCTCTTTGAAACTTGATAAAATAAAAAAGTTCTCAGTTTTGTCTCTATGGTTTGTTTCCTCTTCAAGTACTCCTAGGCACAGACTGTGGAAAGCACTTTCACTGACATGGGTTGCCAAGCTTCTAAGAAATAACGAGTTTCCAAAATACCAGCAAATATTTTTTCACCCAATCTTGATGATAGTTGGTGGTAATGATCAGTACACAAATCCCACTTGGCACACCAAAAATTGTTCTTCTAGGTTGATGCGTTCGTCTACAGTAGCCGTTTATATAGTTAGGTTTCCCTCTGTTCTCTCATATATAGATAGATGAATTTGGAACTCTAAATCCAACATGCTTTGTAGTAGCTCTTTGAAACTTGACAAAATAAAGGAGTTCTCAGTTTTGTCTCTCTGGTTTGTTTCCTCTTCAAGTAGCCCTAGGCACAGACTGTGGAAAGCACTTTCATTGAGAGGGGTTGCCAAGCTTCTTAGAAATTACGATTTTCCGAAATACCAGCAAATATTTTTCACCCAATCTTGATGATACTTGGTGGTAATGATCAGTACACAAATCCCACTTGGCTCACCAAATTTTGTTCTTCTAGGTTGAAGCGTTCGTCTACAGTAGCAGTTTTTATATTTAGGTTTTACTCTGTTCTCTCATATATAGATAGATGAATTTGGAACTCTGAATCCAACATTGTTTGTAGTAGCTCTTTGAAACTTGACAAAATAAAGGAGTTCTCAGTTTTGTCTCTATGGTTTGTTTCCTCTTTAAGTAGCCCTAGGCACAGACTGTGGAAAAGCACTTTCATTTAGAAGGGTTGCCAAGCTTCTTAGAAATTACGAGTTTCCGAAATACCAGCAAATATTTTTCACCCAATCTTGATGATACTTGGTGGTAATGATCAGTACACAAATCCCACTTGGCTCACCAATTTTTGTTCTTCTAGGTTGAAGCGTTCCTCTACAGTAGCAGTTTTTATATTTAGGTTTACCTCTGTTCTCTCCTATAGAGATAGATGATTTTGGAACTCTAAATCCAACATGGTTTGTAGTAGCTCTTTTAATCTTGACAAAATGAAGGAGTTCTCAGTTTTGTCTCTATGGTTTGTTTCCTCTTCAATTATCCCTAGGCACAGACTGTGGAAATGTACTTTCATTGAGATGGGATGAGAGGCTTCTAAGAAATAACGAGTTTCCGAAATACCAGCAAATATTTTTTCACCCAAACTTGATGATACTTGGTGGTAATGATCAGTACACAAATCCCACTTGGCTCACCAAATTTTGTTCTTCTATTTTGAAGCTTTCGTCTAGAGTAGCAGTTTTTATATTTAGGATTCCCTCTGTTCTCTCCTATATAGATGAAGAATTTTAACTCTAAATCCAACATGGTTTGTAGTAGCTCTTTAAAACTTGATAAAATAAAAAAGTTCTCAGTTTTGTCTCTATGGTTTGTTTCCTCTTCAAGTAGTCCTAGGCACAGACTGTGGAAAGCACTTTCACTGAGATGGGTTGCCAAGCTTCTAAGAAATAACGAGATTCTAAAATACCAGCAAATATTTTTTCACCCAATCTTGATGATACTTGGTGGTAATGATCAGTACACAAATCCCACTTGGCTCACCAAATTTTGTTCTTCTAGTTTGAAGCTTTCGTCTACAGTAGCAGTTTTTATATTTAGGTTTCCCTCTGTTCTCTCTTATATAGATAGATGAATTTGGAACTCTAAATCCAACATGGTTTGTAATAGCTCCTTGAAATTGATGAAATAAAAACGTTCTCAGTTTTGTCTCTATGGTTTGTTTCCTCTTCAAGTAGTCATAAGCACAGACTGTGAAAAGCACTTTCACTGAGATTTGTTGCAAAGCTTCTAAGAAATAACGAGTTTCCAAAATCCCAGCAAATATTTTTTCACCCAATCTTGATGATACTTGGTGGTAATGACCAGTACACAAATCCCACTTGGCTCACCAAATTTTGTTCTTCTAGGTTAATGCGTTCGTCTACAGTAGCAGTTTTTATAGTTAGGTTTCCCTCTGTTCTCTCCTATATAGATAGATGAATTTGGAACTCTAAATCCCACATGGTTTGTAGTAGCTCTTTGAAACTTGATAAAATAAAGGAGTTCTCAGTTTTGTCTCTATGGTTTGATTCCTCTTCAAGAAGCCCTAGGCACAGACTGTGGAAAAGCACTTTCATTGAGAGGGCTTGCCAAGCTTCTAAGAAATAACGAGATTCCAAAATACCAGCAAATATTTCTTCACCCAATCTTGATGATACTTGTTGCTAATGATCAGTACACAAATCCCACTTGGCTCACCAAATTTTGTTCTTCTAGGTTGATGCGTTCGTCTACAGTAGCAGTTTTTATGTTTAGGTTTCCCTCTGTTCTCTCATATATAGATAGATGAATTTGGAACTCTAAATCCAACATGGTTTGTAGTAGCTCCTTGAAAGTTTATGAAATAAAGGAGTTCTCAGTTTTGTCTTTATGGTTTGTTTCCTCTTCAAGTAGTCCTAGGCACAGACTGTGGAAAGCACTTTCACTGAGATGGGTTGCCAAGTTTCTAAGAAATAACGAGTTTCCAAAATACCAGCAAAGATTTTTTCACCCAATCTTGATGATACTTGGTGGTAATGATCAGTACACAAATCCCACTTGGCTCCCCAAATTTTGTTCTTCTAGGTTGATGCGTTCGTCTACAGTAGCAGTTTTTATACTTAGGTTTCCCTCTGTTCTCTCATATATAGATAGATGAATTTGGAACTCTAAATCCAACATGGTTTGTAGTAGCTCTTCGAAACTTGACAAAATAAAGGAGTTCTCAGTTTTGTCTCTCTGGTTTGTTTCCTCTTCAAGTAGCCCTAGGCACAGACTGTGGAAAAGCACTTTCATTGAGAGGGGTTGCCAAGCTTCTTAGAAATTACGATTTTCCGAAATACCAGCAAATATTTTTCACCCAATCTTGATGATACTTGGTGGTAATGATCAGTACACAAATCCCACTTTGCTCACCAAATTTTGTTCTTCTAGGTTGAAGCGTTCGTCTACAGTAGCAGTTTTTATATTTAGGTTTTACTCTGTTCTCTCATATATAGATAGATGAATTTGGAACTCTAAATCCAACATGGTTTGTAGTAGCTCTTTGAAACTTGACAAAATAAAGGAGTTCTCAGTTTTGTCTCTATGGTTTGTTTCCTCTTCAAGTAGCCCTAGGCACAGACTGTGGTAAAAGCACTTTCATTTAGAGGGGTTGCCAAGCTTCTTAGAAATTACGAATTTCCGAAATACCAGCAAATATTTTTCACCCAATCTTGATGATACTTGGTGGTAATGATCAGTACACAAATCCCACTTGGCTCACCAAATTTTGTTCTTCTATGTTGAAGCGTTCGTCTACAGTAGCAGTTTTTATATTTAGGTTTCCCTCTGTTCTCTCCTATATAGATAGATGGTTTTGGAACTCTAAATCCAACATGGTTTGTAGTAGCTCTTTGAAACTTGACAAAATGGAGGAGTTCTCAGTTTTGTCTCTATGGTTTGTTTCCTCTTCAAGTAGCCCTAGGCACAGACTGTGGAAAAGCACTTTCATTGAGAGGGGTTGCCAAGCTTCTAAGAAATAACGAGTTTCCGAAATACCAGCAAATATTTTTTAGCCAATCTTGATGATACTTGTTGCTAATGATCAGTACACAAATCCCACTTGGCTCACCAAATTTTGTTCTTCTAGGTTGAAGCGTTCGTCTACAGTAGCAATTTTTATATTTAGGTTTCCCTCTGTTCTCTGCTATATAGATAGATGAATTTGGAACTCTAAATCCAACATGGTTTGTAGTAGCTCTTGAAACTTGACAAAATAAAGGAATTCTCAGTTTTGTCTCTATGGTTTGTTTCCTCTTCAAGTAGCCCTAGGCACAGACTGCGGAAAGCACTTTCATTGAGATGGGTTGCCAAGCTTCTAAGAAATAACGAGTTTCCGAAATACCAGCAAATATTTTTTCACCTAATCTTGATGATACTTGGTGGTAATGATCAGTACACAAATCACACTTGGCTCACGAAATTTTGTTCTTCTAGGTTGATGCATTCGTCTACAGTAGCAGTTTTTATAGTTAGGTTTCACAAGTTCTCTCATATATAGATAGATGAATTTGGAACTCTAAATCCCACATGGTTTGTAGTAGCTCTTTGAAACTTGAAAAAATAAAGGAGTTATCATTTTTTTCTTTATGGTTTGTTTCCTCTTCCAGTAGCCCTAGGCACAGACTGTGAAAAGCACTTTCATTGAGATGGGTTGCCAAGCTTCTAAGAAATAACGAGTTTCCAAAATACCAGCAAATATATTTTCACCCAATCTTGATGATACTTGGTGGTAAGATCAGTACACAAATGCCACTTGGCTCACCAAATTTTGTTCTTCTAGGTTGAAGCGTTCGTCTACAGTAGCAGTTTTTATATTTAGGTTTCCCTGTGTTCTCTCCTATATAGATAGATGAATTTGGAACTCTAAATCCAACATGGTTTGTAGTAGCTCTTTGAAACTTGACAAAATAAAGGAGTTCTCAGTTTTGTATCTATGGTTTGTTTCCTCTTCAAGTAGCCCTAGGCACAGACTGTGGAAAAGTACTTTCATTGAGATGGGTTAAGAGCTTCTAAGAAATAACGAGTTTCCGAAATACCAGCAAATATTTTTTCACCCAAACTTGATGATACTTGGTGATAATGATCAGTACACAAATCCCACTTGGCTCACCAAATTTTGTTCTTCTAGTTTGAAGCTTTCGTCTACAGTAGCAGTTTATACATTTAGGTTTCCCTCTGTTCTCTCCTATGTAGATAGATGAATTTGGAACTCTAAATCCAACATGCATTGTAGTAGCTCTTTGAAACTTGATAAAATAAAAAAGTTCTCAGTTTTGTCTCTATGGTTTGTTTCCTCTTCAAGTACTCCTAGGCACAGACTGTGGAAAGCACTTTCACTGAGATGGGTTGCCAAGCTTCTAAGAAATAACGAGTTTCCAAAATACCAGCAAATATTTTTTCACCCAATCTTGATGATACTTGGTGGTAATGATCAGTACACAAATCCCACTTGGCACACCAAAAATTGTTCTTCTAGGTTGATGCGTTCGTCTACAGTAGCCGTTTATATAGTTAGGTTTCCCTCTGTTCTCTCATATATAGATAGATGAATTTGGAACTCTAAATCCAACATGCTTTGTAGTAGCTCTTTGAAACTTGACAAAATAAAGGAGTTCTCAGTTTTGTCTCTCTGGTTTGTTTCCTCTTCAAGTAGCCCTAGGCACAGACTGTGGAAAAGCACTTTCATTGAGAGGGGTTGCCAAGCTTCTTAGAAATTACGATTTTCCGAAATACCAGCAAATATTTTTCACCCAATCTTGATGATACTTGGTGGTAATGATCAGTACACAAATCCCACTTGGCTCACCAAATTTTGTTCTTCTAGGTTGAAGCGTTCGTCTACAGTAGCAGTTTTTATATTTAGGTTTTACTCTGTTCTCTCATATATAGATAGATGAATTTGGAACTCTGAATCCAACATTGTTTGTAGTAGCTCTTTGAAACTTGACAAAATAAAGGAGTTCTCAGTTTTGTCTCTATGGTTTGTTTCCTCTTTAAGTAGCCCTAGGCACAGACTGTGGAAAAGCACTTTCATTTAGAAGGGTTGCCAAGCTTCTTAGAAATTACGAGTTTCCGAAATACCAGCAAATATTTTTCACCCAATCTTGATGATACTTGGTGGTAATGATCAGTACACAAATCCCACTTGGCTCACCAATTTTTGTTCTTCTAGGTTGAAGCGTTCCTCTACAGTAGCAGTTTTTATATTTAGGTTTACCTCTGCTCTCTCCTATAGAGATAGATGATTTTGGAACTCTAAATCCAACATGGTTTGTAGTAGCTCTTTTAATCTTGACAAAATGAAGGAGTTCTCAGTTTTGTCTCTATGGTTTGGTTCCTCTTCAAGTATCCCTAGGCACAGACTGTGGAAATGTACTTTCATTGAGATGGGATGAGAGGCTTCTAAGAAATAACGAGTTTCCGAAATACCAGCAAATATTTTTTCACCCAAACTTGATGATACTTGGTGGTAATGATCAGTACACAAATCCCACTTGGCTCACCAAATTTTGTTCTTCTATTTTGAAGCTTTCGTCTAGAGTAGCAGTTTTTATATTTAGGATTCCCTCTGTTCTCTCCTATATAGATGAAGAATTTTAACTCTAAATCCAACATGGTTTGTAGTAGCTCTTTAAAACTTGACAAAATAAAGGAGTTCTCAGTTTTGTCTCTATGGTTTGTTTCCTCTTAGTAGCCCTAGGCACAGACTGTGGAAAGCACTTTCATTGAGATGGGTTGCCAAGCTTCTAAGAAATAACGAGTTTCCGAAATACCAGCAAATATTTTTTCACCCAATCTTGATGATACTTGGTGGTAATGATCAGTACACAAATCACACTTGGCTCACGAAATTTTGTTCTTCTAGGTTGATGCATTCGTCTACAGTAGCAGTTTTTATAGTTAGGTTTCAAACTGTTCTCTCATATATAGATAGATGAATTTGGAACTCTAAATCCAACATGGTTTGTAGTAGCTCTTTGAAACTTGAAAAAATAAAGGAGTTCTCATTTTTTTCTTTATGGTTTGTTTCCTCTTCCAGTAGCCCTAGGCAGAGACTGTGAAAATCACTTTCATTGAGATGGGTTGCCAAGCTTCTAAGAAATAACGAGTTTCCAAAATACCAGGAAATATATTTTCACCCAATCTTGATGATACTTGGTGGTAAGATCAGTACACAAATCCCACTTGGCTCACCAAATTTTGTTCTTCTAGGTTGAAGCGTTCGTCTACAGTAGCAGTTTTTATAGTTAGGTATCACTCTGTTCTCTCATATATAGATAGATGAATTTGGAAATCTAAATCCAACATGGTTTGTAGTAGATCTTTGAAACTTGACAAAATAAAGGCGTTCTCAGTTTTGTCTCTATGGTTTGTTTCCTCTTCAAGTAGCCCTAGGCACAGACTGTGGAAAAGTACTTTCATTGAGATGGGTTAAGAGCTTCTAAGAAATAACGAGTTTCCGAAATACCAGCAAATATTTTTTCACCCAAACTTGATGATACTTGGTGATAATGATCAGTACACAAATCCCACTTGGCTCACCAAATTTTGTTCTTCTAGTTTGAAGCTTTCGTCTACAGTAGCAGTTTATACATTTAGGTTTCCCTCTGTTCTCTCCTATGTAGATAGATGAATTTGGAACTCTAAATCCAACATGCATTGTAGTAGCTCTTTGAAACTTGATAAAATAAAAAAGTTCTCAGTTTTGTCTCTATGGTTTGTTTCCTCTTCAAGTACTCCTAGGCACAGACTGTGGAAAGAACTTTCACTGAGATGGGTTGCCAAGCTTCTAAGAAATAACGAGTTTCCAAAATACCAGCAAATATTTTTTCACCCAATCTTGATGATACTTGGTGGTAATGATCAGTACACAAATCCCACTTGGCACACCAAAAATTGTTCTTCTAGGTTGATGCGTTCGTCTACAGTAGCCGTTTATATAGTTAGGTTTCCCTCTGTTCTCTCATATATAGATAGATGAATTTGGAACTCTAAATCCAACATGCTTTGTAGTAGCTCTTTGAAACTTGACAAAATAAAGGAGTTCTCAGTTTTGTCTCTCTGGTTTGTTTCCTCTTCAAGTAGCCCTAGGCACAGACTGTGGAAAAGCACTTTCATTGAGAGGGGTTGCCAAGCTTCTTAGAAATTACGATTTTCCGAAATACCAGCAAATATTTTTCACCCAATCTTGATGATACTTGGTGGTAATGATCAGTACACAAATCCCACTTGGCTCACCAAATTTTGTTCTTCTAGGTTGAAGCGTTCGTCTACAGTAGCAGTTTTTATATTTAGGTTTTACTCTGTTCTCTCATATATAGATAGATGAATTTGGAACTCTGAATCCAACATTGTTTGTAGTAGCTCTTTGAAACTTGACAAAATAAAGGAGTTCTCAGTTTTGTCTCTATGGTTTGTTTCCTCTTTAAGTAGCCCTAGGCACAGACTGTGGAAAAGCACTTTCATTTAGAAGGGTTGCCAAGCTTCTTAGAAATTACGAGTTTCCGAAATACCAGCAAATATTTTTCACCCAATCTTGATGATACTTGGTGGTAATGATCAGTACACAAATCCCACTTGGCTCACCAATTTTTGTTCTTCTAGGTTGAAGCGTTCCTCTACAGTAGCAGTTTTTATATTTAGGTTTACCTCTGTTCTCTCCTATAGAGATAGATGATTTTGGAACTCTAAATCCAACATGGTTTGTAGTAGCTCTTTTAATCTTGACAAAATGAAGGAGTTCTCAGTTTTGTCTCTATGGTTTGTTTCCTCTTCAATTATCCCTAGGCACAGACTGTGGAAATGTACTTTCATTGAGATGGGATGAGAGGCTTCTAAGAAATAACGAGTTTCCGAAATACCAGCAAATATTTTTTCACCCAAACTTGATGATACTTGGTGGTAATGATCAGTACACAAATCCCACTTGGCTCACCAAATTTTGTTCTTCTATTTTGAAGCTTTCGTCTAGAGTAGCAGTTTTTATATTTAGGATTCCCTCTGTTCTCTCCTATATAGATGAAGAATTTTAACTCTAAATCCAACATGGTTTGTAGTAGCTCTGTAAACTTGATAAAATAAAAAAGTTCTCAGTTTTGTCTCTATGGTTTGTTTCCTCTTCAAGTAGTCCTAGGCACAGACTGTGGAAAGCACTTTCACTGAGATGGGTTGCCAAGCTTCTAAGAAATAACGAGATTCTAAAATACCAGCAAATATTTTTTCACCCAATCTTGATGATACTTGGTGGTAATGATCAGTACACAAATCGACTTGGCTCACCAAATTTTGTTCTTCTAGTTTGAAGCTTTCGTCTACAGTAGCAGTTTTTATATTTAGGTTTCCCTCTGTTCTCTCTTATATAGATAGATGAATTTGGAACTCTAAATCCAACATGGTTTGTAATAGCTCCTTGAAATTGATGAAATAAAAACGTTCTCAGTTTTGTCTCTATGGTTTGTTTCCTCTTCAAGTAGTCATAAGCACAGACTGTGAAAAGCACTTTCACTGAGATTTGTTGCAAAGCTTCTAAGAAATAACGAGTTTCCAAAATCCCAGCAAATATTTTTTCACCCAATCTTGATGATACTTGGTGGTAATGACCAGTACACAAATCCCACTTGGCTCACCAAATTTTGTTCTTCTAGGTTAATGCGTTCGTCTACAGTAGCAGTTTTTATAGTTAGGTTTCCCTCTGTTCTCTCCTATATAGATAGATGAATTTGGAACTCTAAATCCCACATGGTTTGTAGTAGCTCTTTGAAACTTGATAAAATAAAGGAGTTCTCAGTTTTGTCTCTATGGTTTGATTCCTCTTCAAGAAGCCCTAGGCACAGACTGTGGAAAAGCACTTTCATTGAGAGGGCTTGCCAAGCTTCTAAGAAATAACGAGATTCCAAAATACCAGCAAATATTTCTTCACCCAATCTTGATGATACTTGTTGCTAATGATCAGTACACAAATCCCACTTGGCTCACCAAATTTTGTTCTTCTAGGTTGATGCATTCGTCTACAGTAGCAGTTTTTATAGTTAGGTTTCACAAGTTCTCTCATATATAGATAGATGAATTTGGAACTCTAAATCCCACATGGTTTGTAGTAGCTCTTTGAAACTTGAAAAAATAAAGGAGTTATCATTTTTTTCTTTATGGTTTGTTTCCTCTTCCAGTAGCCCTAGGCACAGACTGTGAAAAGCACTTTCATTGAGATGGGTTGCCAAGCTTCTAAGAAATAACGAGTTTCCAAAATACCAGCAAATATATTTTCACCCAATCTTGATGATACTTGGTGGTAAGATCAGTACACAAATGCCACTTGGCTCACCAAATTTTGTTCTTCTAGGTTGAAGCGTTCGTCTACAGTAGCAGTTTTTATATTTAGGTTTCCCTCTGTTCTCTCCTATATAGATAGATGAATTTGGAACTCTAAATCCAACATGGTTTGTTATAGCTCTTTGAAACTTTATAAAATAAAAACGTTCTCAGTTTTGTCTCTATGGTTTGTTTCCTCTTCAAGTAGTCCTAGGCACAGACTGTGAAAAGCACTTTCACTGAGATTTGTTGCCAAGCTTCTAAGAAATAACGAGTTTCCAAAATACCAGCAAATATTTCTTCACCCAATCTTGATGATACTTGGTGGTAATGATCAGTACACAAATCCCACTTGGCTCCCCAAATTTTGTTCTTCTAGGTTGATGCGTTCGTCTACAGTAGCAGTTTTTATACTTAGGTTTCCCTCTGTTCTCTCATATATAGATAGATGAATTTGGAACTCTAAATCCAACATGGTTTGTAGTAGCTCTTCGAAACTTGACAAAATAAAGGAGTTCTCAGTTTTGTCTCTCTGGTTTGTTTACTCTTCAAGTAGCCCTAGGCACAGACTGTGGAAAAGCACTTTCATTGAGAGGGGTTGCCAAGCTTCTTAGAAATTACGATTTTCCGAAATACCAGCAAATATTTTTCACCCAATCTTGATGATACTTGGTGGTAATGATCAGTACACAAATCCCACTTTGCTCACCAAATTTTGTTCTTCTAGGTTGAAGTGTTCGTCTACAGTAGCAGTTTTTATATTTAGGTTTTACTCTGTTCTCTCATATATAGATAGATGAATTTGGAACTCTAAATCCAACATGGTTTGTAGTAGCTCTTTGAAACTTGACAAAATAAAGGAGTTCTCAGTTTTGTCTCTATGGTTTGTTTCCTCTTCAAGTAGCCCTAGGCACAGACTGTGGTAAAAGCACTTTCATTTAGAGGGGTTGCCAAGCTTCTTAGAAATTACGAATTTCCGAAATACCAGCAAATATTTTTCACAAAATCTTGATGATACATGGTGGTAATGATCAGTACACAAATCCCACTTGGCTCACCAAATTTTGTTCTTCTAGTTTTTAGCTTTCGTCTACAGTAGCAATTTTTGTATTTAGGTTTCCCTCTGTTCTCTCCTATATAGATAGAAGAATTTTAACTCTAAATCCAACATGGTTTGTAGTAGCTCTTTGAAACTTGATAAAATAAAAAAGTTCTCAGTTTTGTCTCTATGGTTTGTTTCCTCTTCAAATAGTCCTAGGCACAGACTGTGGAAAGCACTTTCACTGAGATGGGTTGCCAAGTTTCTAAGAAATAACGAGTTTCCAAAATACCAGCAAAGATTTTTTCACCCAATCTTGATGATACTTGGTGTAATGATCAGTACACAAATCCCACTTGGCTCCCCAAATTTTGTTCTTCTAGTTTGATGCGTTCGTCTACAGTAGCAGCTTTTATACTTAGGTTTCCCTCTGTTCTCTCATATATAGATAGATGAATTTGGAACTCTAAATCCAACATGGTTTCTAGTAGCTCCTTGAACCTTGATAAAATAAAGGAGTTCTCAGTTTTGTCTCTATGGTTTGTTTCCTCTTCAAGTAGCCCTAGGCACAGACTGCGGAAAAGCACTTTCATTGAGATGGGTTGAGAAGCTTCTAAGAAATAACGAGTTTCTGAAATACCAGCAAATATTTTTTCACCCAAACTTGATGATACTTGGTGGTAATGATCAGTACACAAATCCCACTTGGATCACCAAATTTTGTTCTTCTAGTTTGAAGCTTTCGTCTACAGTAGCAGTTTTTACATTTAGGTTTCCCTCTGTTCTCTCCTATATAGATAGATGAATTTGGAACTCTAAATCCAACATGCATTGTAGTAGCTCTTTGAAACTTGATAAAATAAAAAAGTTCTCAGTTTTGTCTCTATGGTTTGTTTCCTCTTCAAGTACTCCTAGGCACAGACTGTGGAAAGCACTTTCACTGAGATGGGTTGCCAAGCTTCTAAGAAATAACAATTTTCCAAAATACCAGCAAAGATTTTTTCACCCAATCTTGATGATACTTGGTGGTAATGATCAGTACACAAATCCCACTTGGCTCACCAAATTTTGTTCTTCTAGGTTGAAGCGTTCATCTACAGTAGCAGTTTTTATATTTAGGTTTTACTCTGTTCTCTCATATATAGATAGATGAATTTGGAACTCTAAATCCAACATGGTTTGTAGTAGCTCTTTGAAACTTGACAAAATAAAGGAGTTCTCAGTTTTGTCTCTATGGTTTGTTTCCTCTTCAAGTAGCCCTAGGCACAGACTGTGGAAAAGCACTTTCATTTAGAGGGGTTGCCAAGCTTCTTAGAAATTACGAGTTTCCGAAATACCAGCAAATATTTTTCACACAATCTTGATGATACTTGTTGCTAATGATCAGTACACAAATCCCACTTGGCTCACCTAATTTTATTCTTCTAGGTTGAAGCGTTCGTCTACAGTAGCAGTTTTTATATTTAGGTTTCCCTCTGTTCTCTCCTATATAGATAGATGAATTTGGAACTCTAAATCCAACATGGTTTGTAGTAGCTCTTGAAACTTGACAAAATACAGGAATTCTCAGTTTTGTCTCTATGGTTTCTTTCCTCTTCAAGTAGCCCTTGGCACAGACTGTGGAAAGCACTTTCATTGAAATGGGTTGCCAAGCTTCTAAGAAATAACGAGTTTCCGAAATACCAGCAAATATTTTTTCACCCAATCTTGATGATACTTGGTGGTAATGATCAGTACACAAATCACACTTGGCTCACAAAATTTTGTTCTTCTAGGTTGATGCATTCGTCTACAGTAGCAGTTTTTATAGTTAGGTTTCACTCTGTTCTCTCATATATAGATAGATGAATTTGGAACTCTAAATCCAACATGGTTTGTAGTAGCTCTTTGAAACTTGAAAAAATAAAGGAGATCTCTTTTTTTCTCTATGATTTGTTTCCTATTCCAGTAGCCCTAGGCACAGACTGTGAAAAGCACTTTCATTGAGATGGGTTGCCAAGCTTCTAAGAAATAACGAGTTTCCAAAATACCAGCAAATATATTTTCACCCAATCTTGATGATACTTGGTGGTAATGATCAGTACACAAATCCCACTTGGCTCACCCAATTTTGTTCTTCTAGGTTGAAGCGTTCGTCTACAGTAGCAGTTTTTATATTTAGGTTTCCCTCTGTTCTCTCCTATATAGATAGATGAATTTGGAACTCTAAATCCAACATGGTGTGTAGTAGCTCTTTGAAACTTGACAAAATAAAGGAGTTCTCAGTTTTGTCTCTATGGTTTGTTTCCTCTTCAAGTAGCCCTAGGCACAGACTGTGGAAAAGTACTTTCATTGAGATGGGTTGAGAAGCTTCTAAGAAATAACGATTTTCCGAAATACCAGCAAATATTTTTCACCCAAACTTGATGATACTTGGTGGTAATGATCAGTACACAAATCCCACTTGGCTCACCAACTTTTGTTCTTCTAGTTTGAAGCTTTCGTCTACAGTAGCAGTTTTTATATTTAGGTTTCCCTCTGTTCTCTCCTATATAGATAGATAAATTTGGAACTCTAAATCCAACATGGTTTGTAGTAGCTCCTTGAACCTTGATAAAATAAAGGAGTTCTCAGTTTTGTTTCTATGGTTTGTTTCCTCTTCAAGTACCCCTAGGCACAGACTGCGGAAAAGCACTTTCATTGAGATGGGTTGAGAAGCTTCTAAGAAATAACGAGTTTCCCAAATACCAGCAAATATATTTTCACCCAATCTTGATGATACTTGGTGGTAATGATCAGTACACAAATCCCACTTGGCTCCCCAAATTTTGTTCTTCTAGTTTGATGCGTTCGTCTACAGAAGCAGCTTTTATACTTAGGTTTCCCTCTGTTCTCTCATATATAGATAGATGAATTTGGAACTCTAAATCCAACATGGTTTCTAGTAGCTCCTTGAACCTTGATAAAATAAAGGAGTTCTCAGTTTTGTCTCTATGGTTTGTTTCCTCTTCAAGTACCCCTAGGCACAGACTGCGGAAAAGCACTTTCATTGAGATGGGTTGAGAAGCTTCTAAGAAATAACGAGTTTCTGAAATACCAGCAAATATTTTTTCACCCAAACTTGATGATACTTGGTGGTAATGATCAGTACACAAATCCCACTTGGCTCACCAAATTTTGTTCTTCTAGTTTGAAGCTTTCGTCTACAGTAGCAGTTTTTACATTTAGGTTTCCCTCTGTTCTCTCATATATAGATAGATGAATTTGGAACTCTAAATCCAACATGCATTGTAGTAGCTCTTTGAAACTTGATAAAATAAAAAAGTTCTCAGTTTTGTCTCTATGGTTTGTTTCCTCTTCAAGTACTCCTAGGCACAGACTGTGGAAAGCACTTTCACTGAGATGGGTTGCCAAGCTTCTAAGAAATAACGAGTTTCCAAAATACCAGCAAATATATTTTCACATAATCTTGATGATACTTGGTGGTAATGATCAGTAATCAAATCCCACTTGGCTCACCAAATTTTGTTCTTCTAGGTTGAAGTGTTCGTCTACAGTAGCAGTTTTTATATTTAGGTTTTACTCTGTTCACTCATATATAGATAGATGAATTTGGAACTCTAAATCCAACATGGTTTGTAGTAGCTCTTTGAAACTTGACAAAATAAAGGAGTTCTCAGTTTTGTCTTTATGGTTTGTTTCCTCTTCAAGTAGCCCTAGGCACAGACTGTGGAAAAGCACTTTAATTTAGAGGGGTTGCCAAGCTTCTTAGAAATTACGAGTTTCCGAAATACCAGCAAATATTTTTCACCCAATCTTGATGATACTTGGTGCTAATGATCAGTACACAAATCACACTTGGCTCACGAAATTTTGTTCTTCTAGGTTGATGCATTCGTCTACAGTAGCAGTTTCTATAGTTAGGTTTCACACTGTTCTCTCATATATAGATAGATGAATTTGGAACTCTAAATCCAACATGGTTTGTAGTAGCTCTTTGAAACTTGAAAATATAAAGGAGTTCTCATTTTTTTCTTTATGGTTTGTTTCCTCTTCCAGTAGCCCTAGGCACAGACTGTGAAAAGCACTTTCATTGAGATGGGTTGCCAAGCTTCTAAGAAATAACGAGTTTCCAAAATACCAGCAAATATATTTTCAACCAATCTTGATGATACTTGGTGGTAAGATCAGTACACAAATGCCACTTGGCTCACCAAATTTTGTTCTTCTAGGTTGAAGCGTTCGTCTACAGTAGCAGTTTTTATAGTTAGGTTTCTCTCTGTTCTCTCATATATAGATAGATGAATTTGGAACTCTAAATCCAACATGGTTTGTAGTAGCTCTTTGAAACTTGACAAAATAAAGGAGTTCTCAGTTTTGTCTCTATGGTTTGTTTCCTCTTCAAGTAGCCCTAGGCACAGACTGTGGAAAAGCACTTTCATTGAGAGGGGTTGAAAAGCTTCTTAGAAATTACGATTTTCCGAAATACCAGCAAATATTTTTCACCCAATCTTGATGATACTTGGTGGTAATGATCAGTACACAAATCCCACTTGGCTCACCAAATTTTGTTCTTCTAGGTTGAAGCGTTCGTCTACAGTAGCAGGTTTTATATTTAGGTTTCCCTCTGTTCTGTCCTATATAGATAGATGATTTTGGAACTCTAAATCCAACATGGTTTGTAGTAGCTCTTTGAAACTTGACAAAATGAAGGAGTTCTCAGTTTTGTCTCTATGGTTTGTTTCCTCTTCAATAGCCCTAGGCACAGACTGTGGAAATGTACTTTCATTGAGATGGGTAGAGAGGCTTCTAAGAAATAACGAGTTTCTGAAATACCAGCAAATATTTTTTCACCCAAACTTGATGATACATGGTGGTAATGATCAGTACTCAAATCCCACTTGGCTCACCAAATTTTGTTCTTCTAGTTCTTAGCTTTCGTCTACAGTAGCAATTTTTATATTTAGGTTTCCCTCTGTTCTCTCCTATATAGATAGAAGAATTTTAACTCTAAATCCAACATGGTTTGTAGTAGCTCTTTGAAACTTGATAAAATAAAAAAGTTCTCAGTTTTGTCTCTATGGTTTGTTTCCTCTTCATGTAGTCCTAGGCACAGACTGTGGAAAGCACTTTCACTGAGATGCGTTGCCAAGCTTCTAAGAAATAACGAGATTCCAAAATACAAGCAAATATTTTTTCACCCAATCTTGATGATACTTGGTGGTAATGATCAGTACACAAATCCCACTTGGCTCACCAAATTTTGTTCTTCTAGTTCTTAGCTTTCGTCTACAGTAGCAATTTTTATATTTAGGTTTCCCTCTGTTCTCTCCTATATAGATAGAAGAATTTTAACTCTAAATCCAACATGGTTTGTAGTAGCTCTTTGAAACTTGACAAAATAAAGGAGTTCTCAGTTTTGTCTCTATGGTTTGTTTCCTCTTCAAGTAGCCCTAGGCACAGACTGTGGAAAAGCACTTTCATTTAGAGGGGTTGCCAAGCTTCTTAGAAATTACGAGTTTCCGAAATACCAGCAAATATTTTTCACCCAATCTTGATGATACTTTGTGGTAATGATCAGTACACAAATCCCACTTGGCTCACCAAATTTTGTTCTTCTAGGTTGATGCGTTCGTCTACAGTAGCAGTTTATATGTTTAGGTTTCCCTCTGTTCTCTCATATATAGATAGATGAATTTGGAACTCTAAATCCAACATGGTTTGTAGTAGCTCCTTGAACCTTGATAAAATAAAGGAGTTCTCAGTTTTGTCTCTATGGTTTGTTTCCTCTTTAATTATCCCTAGGCACAGACTGCGGAAAAGCACTTTCATTGAGATGGGTTGAGAACCTTCTAAGAAATAACGAGTTTCTGAAATACCAGCAAATATTTTTTCACCCAAACTTGATGATACTTGGTGGTAATGATCAGTACACAAATCCCCCTTGGCTCACCAAATTTTGTTCTTCTAGTTTGAAGCTTTCGTCTACAGTAGCAGTTTTTATATTTAGGTTTCCCTCTGTTCTCTCCTATATAGATAGATGAATTTGGAACTCTAAATCCAACATCGTTTGTAATAGCTCTTTGAAACTTGATAAAATAAAAACGTTCTCAGTTTTGTCTCTATGGTTTGCTTCCTCTTCAATTAGTCCTAGGCACAGACTGTGAAAAGCACATTCACTGAGATTTGTTGCCAAGCTTCTAAGAAATAACGAGTTTCCAAAATACCAGCAAATATTTCTTCACCCAATCTTGATGATACTTGGTGGTAATGATCAGTACACAAATCCAACTTGGCTCACCAAATTTTGTTCTTCTAGGTTGATGCGTTCGTCTACAGTAGCAGTTTTTTTGTTAGGTTTCCCTCTGTTCTCTCATATATAGATAGATGAATTTGGAACTCTAAATCCAACATGGTTTGTAGTAGCTCTTTGAAACTTGACAAAATAAAGGAGTTCTCAGTTTTGTCTCTATGGTTTGTTTCCTCTTCAAGTAGCCCTAGGCACAGACTGTGGAAAAGCACTTTCATTGAGAGGGGTTGCAAAGCTTCTTAGAAATTAAGAGTTTCCGAAATACCAGCAAATATTTTTCACCCAATCTTGATGATACTTGGTGGTAATGATCAGTACACAAATCCCCCTTGGCTCACCAAATTTTGTTCTTCTAGTTTGAAGCTTTCGTCTACAGTAGCAGTTTTTATATTTAGGTTTCCCTCTGTTCTCTCCTATATAGATAGATGAATTTGGAACTCTAAATCCAACATGGTTTGTAGTAGCTCTTTGAAACTTGATAAAATAAAAAAGTTCTCAGTTTTGTCTCTATGGTTTGTTTCCTCTTCAAGTAGCCCTAGGCACAGACTGTGGAAAAGCACTTTCATTGAGAGGGGTTGCCAAGCTTGTAAGAAATTACGAGTTTCCGAAATACCAGCAAATATTTTTTCACCATTCTTGATGATACTTGGTGGTAATGATCAGTACACAAATCCCACTTGGCTCACCAAATTTTGTTCTTCTAGGTTGAAGCGTTCGTCTACAGTAGCAGTTTTTAAATTTAGGTTTCGCTCTGTTCTCTCATATATAAGTAGATGAATTTGGAACACTAAATCCAACATGGTTTATAGTAGCTCTTTGAAACTTGACAAAATAAAGGAGTTCTCAGTTTTGTCTCTATGGTTTTTTTCCTCTTCCAGTAGCCCTAGGCACAGACTGTGGAAAAGCACTTTCATTGAGAGGGGTTGCCAAGCTTCTAAGAAATAACGAGTTTCCGAAATACCAGCAAATATTTTTTAGCCAATCTTGATGATACTTGTTGCTAATGATCAGTACACAAATCCCACTTGGCTCACCAAATTTTGTTCTTCGAGGTTGATGCGTTCGTCTACAGTAGCAATTTTTATATTTAGGTTTCCCTCTGTTCTCTGCTATATATATAGATGAATTTGGAACTCTAAATCCAACATGGTTTGTAGTAGCTCTTTGAAACTTGAAAAAATAAAGGAGTTCTCATTTTTTTCTCTATGGTTTGTTTCCTCTTCCAGTAGCCCTAGGCACAGACTGTGAAAAGCACTTTCATTGAGATGGGTTGCCAAGCTTCTAAGAAATAACGATTTTCCGAAATACCTGCAAATATTTTTCACCCAAACTTGATGATACTTGGTGGTAATGATCAGTACACAAATCCCACTTGGCTCACCAACTTTTGTTCTGCTAGTTTGAAGCTTTCGTCTACAGTAGCAGTTTTTATATTTAGGTTTTCCTCTGTTCTCTCCTATATAGATAGATAAATTTGGAACTCTAAATCCAACACGGTTTGTAGTAGCTGGTTGAAACTTGACAAAATAAAGGAGTTCTCCGTTTTGTCTCTATGGTTTGTTTCCTCTTCAAGTAGCCCTAGGCACAGACTGTGGAAAGCACTTTAATTGAGATGGGTTGCCAAGCTTCTAATAAATAACGAGATTCCAAAATACCAGCAAATATTTTTTCACCCAATCTTGATGATACTTGGTGGTAATGATCAGTACACAAATCCCACTTGGCTCACCAAATTTTGTTCTTCTAGGTTGATGCGTTCGTCTACAGTAGCAGTTTTTATGTTTAGGTTTCCCTCTGTTCTCTCATATATAGATAGATGAATTTGGAACTCTAAATCCAACATGGTTTGTAGTAGCTCCTTGAAAGTTTATGAAATAAAGGAGTTCTCAGTTTTGTCTTTATGGTTTGTTTCCTCTTCAAGTAGTCCTAGGCACAGACTGTGGAAAGCACTTTCACTGAGATGGGTTGCCAAGTTTCTAAGAAATAACGAGTTTCCAAAATACCAGCAAAGATTTTTTCACCAAAACTTGATGATACTTGGTGGTAATGACCAGTACACAAATCCCACTTGGCTCCCCAAATTTTGTTCTTCTAGGTTGATGCGTTCGTCTACAGTAGCAGCTTTTATACTTAGGTTTCCCTCTGTTCTCTCATATATAGACAGATGAATTTGGAACTCTAAATCCAACATCGTTTGTAGTAGCTCCTTGAACCTTGATAAAATAAAGGAGTTCTCAGTTTTGTCTCTATGGTTTGTTTCCTCTTCAAGTATCCCTAGGCACAGACTGCGGAAAAGCACTTTCATTGAGATGGGATGAGAACCTTCTAAGAAATAACGAGTTTCTGAAATACCAGCAAATATTTTTTCACCCAAACTTGATGATACTTGGTGGTAATGATCAGTACACAAATCCCACTTGGCTCACCAAATTTTGTTCTTCTAGTTTGAAGCTTTCGTCTACAGTAGCAGTTATTATATTTAGGTTTCCCTCTGTTCTCTCCTATATAGATAGATGAATTTGGAACTCTAAATCCAACATGGTTTGTAATAGCTCTTTGAAACTTGATAAAATAAAAACGTTCTCAGTTTTGTCTCTATGGTTTGCTTCCTCTTCAATTAGTCCTAGGCACAGACTGTGAAAAGCACATTCACTGAGATTTGTTGCCAAGCTTCTAAGAAATAACGAGTTTCCAAAATACCAGCAAATATTTCTTCACCCAATCTTGATGATACTTGGTGGTAATGATCAGTACACAAATCCAACTTGGCTCACCAAATTTTGTTCTTCTAGGTTGATGCGTTCATCTACAGTAGCAGTTTTTTTGTTAGGTTTCCCTCTGTTCTCTCATATATAGATAGATGAATTTGAAACTCTAAATCCAACATGGTTTGTAGTAGCTCTTTGAAACTTGACAAAATAAAGGAGTTCTCAGTTTTGTCTCTATGGTTTGTTTCCTCTTCAAGTAGCCCTAGGCACAGACTGTGGAAAAGCACTTTCATTGAGAGGGGTTGCAAAGCTTCTTAGAAATTACGAGTTTCCGAAATACCAGCAAATATTTTTCACCCAATCTTGATGATACTTGGTGGTAATGATCAGTACACAAATCCCACTTGGCTCACCAAATTTTGTTCTTCTAGTTTGAAGCGTTCGTCTACAGTAGCAGTTTTTATATTTAGGTTTCCCTCTGTTCTCTCCTATATAGATAGATGATTTTGGAACACTAAATCCAACATGGTTTGTAGTAGCTCTTTGAAACTTGACAAAATGAAGGAGTTCTCAGTTTTGTCTCTATGGTTTGTTTCCTCTTCAACTAGCCCTAGGCACAGACTGTGGAAATGTACTTTCATTGAGATGGGTAGAGAGGCTTCTAAGAAATAACGAGTTTCTGAAATACCAGCAAATATTTTTTCACACAAACTTGATGATACATGGTGGTAATGATCAGTACACAAATCCCACTTGGCTCACCAAATTTTGTTCTTCTAGTTTTTAGCTTTCGTCTACAGTAGCAATTTTTATATTTAGGTTTTCCTCTGTTCTCTCCTATATAGATAGAAGAATTTAACTCTACATCCAACATGGTTTGTAGTAGCTCTTTGAAACTTGATAAAATAAAAAAGTTCTCAGTTTTGTCTCTATGGTTTGTTTCCTCTTCAAGTAGTCCTAGGCACAGACTGTGGAAAAGCACTTTCATTGAGAGGGGTTGCCAAGCTTCTAAGAAATTACGAGTTTCCGAAATACCAGCAAATATTTTTTCACCCATTCTTGATGATACTTGGTGGTAATGATCAGTACACAAATCCCACTTGGCTCACCAAATTTTGTTCGTCTAGGTTGAAGCGTTCGTCTACAGTAGCAGTTTTTATGTTTAGGTTTCGCTCTGTTCTCTCATATATAAGTAGATGAATTTGGAACACTAAATCCAACATGGTTTATAGTAGCTCTTTGAAACTTGACAAAATAAAGGAGTTCTCAGTTTTGACTCTATGGTTTTTTTCCTCTTCCAGTAGCCCTAGGCACAGACTGTGGAAAAGCACTTTCATTGAGAGGGGTTGCCAAGCTTCTAAGAAATAACGAGTTTCCGAAATACCAGCAAATATTTTTTAGCCAATCTTGATGATACTTGTTGCTAATGATCAGTACACAAATCCCACTTGGCTCACCAAATTTTGTTCTTCGAGGTTGAAGCGTTCGTCTACAGTAGCAATTTTTATATTTAGGTTTCCCTCTGTTCTCTGCTATATATATAGATGAATTTGGAACTCTAAATCCAACATGGTTTGTAGTAGCTCTTGAAACTTGACAAAATAAAGGAATTCTCAGTTTTGTCTCTATGGTTTGTTTCCTCTTCAAGTAGCCCTAGGCACAGACTGTGGAAAGCACTTTCATTGAGATGGGTTGCCAAGCTTCTAAAAAATAACGAGTTTCCGAAATACCAGCGAATATTTTTTCTCCCAATCTTGATGATACTTGGTGGTAATGATCAGTACACAAATCACACTTGGCTCACGAAATTTTGTTCTTCTAGGTTGATGCATTCGTCTACAGTAGCAGTTTTTATAGTTAGGATTCACTCTGTTCTCTCATATATAGATAGATGAATTTGGAACTCTAAATCCAACATGGTTTGTAGTAGCTCTTTGAAACTTGAAAAAATAAAGGAGTTCTCATTTTTTTCTCTATGGTTTGTTTCCTCTTCCAGTAGCCCTAGGCACAGACTGTGAAAAGCACTTTCATTGAGATGGGTTGCCAAGCTTCTAAGAAATAACGAGTTTCCAAAATACCAGCAAATATATTTTCACCCAATCTTGATGATACTTGGTGGTAATGATCAGTACACAAATCCCACTTGGCTCACCCAATTTTGTTCTTCTAGGTGGAAGCGTTCGTCTACAGTAGCAGTTTTTATATTTAGGTTTCCCTGTGTTCTCTCCTATATAGATAGATGAATTTGGAACTCTAAATCCAACATGGTGTGTAGTAGCTCTTTGAAACGTGACAAAATAAAGGAGTTCTCAGTTTTGTCTCTATGGTTTGTTTCCTCTTCAAGTAGCCCTAGGCACAGACTGTGGAAAAGTACTTTCATTGAGATGGGTTGAGAAGCTTCTAAGAAATAACGATTTTCCGAAATACCTGCAAATATTTTTCACCCAATCTTGATGATACTTGGTGGTAATGATCAGTACACAAATCCCACTTGGCTCACCAACTTTTGTTCTTCTAGTTTGAAGCTTTCGTCTACAGTAGCAGTTTTTATATTTAGGTTTTCCTCTGTTCTCTCCTATATATAGATAAATTTGGAACTCTAAATCCAACATGGTTTGTAGAAGCTCTTTGAAACTTGATAAAATAAAAAAGTTCTCGGTTTTGTCTCTATGGTTTGTTTCCTCTTCAAGTATTCCTAGGCACAGACTGTGGGAAGCACTTTCACTGAGATGGGTTGCCAAGCATCTAAGAAATAACGAGTTTCCAAAATACCAGCAAATATTTTTTCACCCAATCTTAATGATACTTGGTGGTAATGATCAGTACACAAATCCCACTTGGCTCACCAAATTTTGTTCTTCTAGTTTGAAGCGTTCGTCTACAGTAGCAGTTTTTATATTTAGGTTTCCCTCTGTTCTCTCCTATATAGATAGATGATTTTGGAACACTAAATCCAACATGGTTTGTAGTAGCTCTTTGAAACTTGACAAAATGAAGGAGTTCTCAGTTTTGTCTCTATGGTTTGTTTCCTCTTCAAGTAGCCCTAGGCACAGACTGTGGAAATGTACTTTCATTGAGATGGGTAGAGAGGCTTCTAAGAAATAACGAGTTTCTGAAATACCAGCAAATATTTTTTCACCCAAACTTGATGATACATGGTGGTAATGATCAGTACACAAATCCCACTTGGCTCACCAAATTTTGTTCTTCTAGTTTTTAGCTTTCGTCTACAGTAGCAATTTTTATATTTAGGTTTTCCTCTGTTCTCTCCTATATAGATAGAAGAATTTTAACTCTAAATCCAACATGGTTTGTAGTAGCTCTTTGAAACTTGATAAAATAAAAAAGTTCTCAGTTTTGTCTCTATGGTTTGTTTCCTCTTCAAGTAGTCCTAGGCACAGACTGTGGAAAGCACTTTCACTGAGATGCGTCGCCAAGCTTCTAAGAAATAACGAGATTCCAAAATACCAGCAAATATTTTTTCACCCAATCTTGATGATACTTTGTGGAAATGATCAGTACACAAATCCCACTTGGCTCACCAAATTTTGTTCTTCTAGGTTGATGCGTTCGTCTACAGTAGCAGTTTTTATGTTTAGGTTTCCCTCTGTTCTCTCATATATAGATAGATGAATTTGGAACTCTAAATCCAACATGGTTTGTAGTAGCTCCTTGAAAGTTTATAAAATACAGGAGTTCTCAGTTTTGTCTCTATGGTTTGTTTCCTCTTCAAGTAGCCCTAGGCACAGACTGTGGAAAAGCACTTTCATTGAGAGGGGTTGCCAAGCTTCTAAGAAATTACGAGTTTCCGAAATACCAGCAAATATTTTTTCACCCATTCTTGATGATACTTGGTGGTAATGATCAGTACACAAATCCCACTTGGCTCACCAAATTTTGTTCTTCTAGGTTGAAGCGTTCGTCTACAGTAGCAGTTTTTATATTTAGGTTTCGCTCTGTTCTCTCATATATAAGTAGATGAATTTGGAACACTAAATCCAACATGGTTTATAGTAGCTCTTTGAAACTTGACAAAATAAAGGAGTTCTCAGTTTTGTCTCTATGGTTTTTTTCCTCTTCCAGTAGCCCTAGGCACAGACTGTGGAAAAGCACATTCATTGAGAGGGGTTGCCAAGCTTCTAAGAAATAACGAGTTTCCGAAATACCAGCAAATATTTTTTAGCCAATCTTGATGATACTTGTTGCTAATGATCAGTACACAAATCCCACTTGGCTCACCAAATTTTGTTCTTCGAGGTTGAAGCGTTCGTCTACAGTAGCAATTTTTATATTTAGGTTTCCCTCTGTTCTCTGCTATATATATAGATGAATTTGGAACTCTAAATCCAACATGGTTTGTAGTAGCTCTTGAAACTTGACAAAATAAAGGAATTCTCAGTTTTGTCTCTATGGTTTGTTTCCTCCTCAAGTAGCCCTAGGCACAGACTGTGGAAAGCACTTTCATTGAGATGGGTTGCCAAGCTTCTAAGAAATAACGAGTTTCCGAAATACCAGCAAATATTTTTTCACCCAATCTTGATGATACTTGGTGGTAATGATCAGTACACAAATCACACTTGGCTCACGAAATTTTGTTCTTCTAGGTTGATGCATTCGTCTACAGTAGCAGTTTTTATAGTTAGGTTTCACTCTGTTCTCTCATATATAGATAGATGAATTTGGAACTCTAAATCCAACATGGTTTGTAGTAGCTCTTTGAAACTTGAAAAAATAAAGGAGTTCTCATTTTTTTCTCTATGGTTTGTTTCCTCTTCCAGTAGCCCTAGGCACATACTGTGAAAAGCACTTTCATTGAGATGGGTTGCCAAGCTTCTAAGAAATAACGAGTTTCCAAAATACCAGCAAATATATTTTCACCCAATCTTGATGATACTTGGTGGTAATGATCAGTACACAAATCCCACTTGGCTCACTCAATTTTGTTCTTCTAGGTGGAAGCGTTGGTCTACAGTAGCAGTTTTTATATTTAGGTTTCCCTGTGTTCTCTCCTATATAGATAGATGAATTTGGAACTCTAAATCCAACATGGTGTGTAGTAGCTCTTTGAAACGTGACAAAATAAAGGAGTTCTCAGTTTTGTCTCTATGGTTTGTTTCCTCTTCAAGTAGCCCTAGGCACAGACTGTGGAAAAGTACTTTCATTGAGATGGGTTGAGAAGCTTCTAAGAAATAACGATTTTCCGAAATACCTGCAAATATTTTTCACCCAAACTTGATGATACTTGGTGGTAATGATCAGTACACAAATCCCACTTGGCTCACCAACTTTTGTTCTTCTAGTTTGAAGCTTTCGTCTACAGTAGCAGTATTTATATTTAGGTTTTCCTCTGTTCTCTCCTATATATAGATGAATTTGGAACTCTAAATCCAACATGGTTTGTAGAAGCTCTTTGAAACTTGATAAAATAAAAAAGTTCTCGGTTTTGTCTCTATGGTTTGTTCCTCTTCAAGTAGTCCTAGGCACAGACTGTGGGAAGCACTTTCACTGAGATGGGTTGCCAAGCATCTAAGAAATAACGAGTTTCCAAAATACCAGCAAATATTTTTTCACCCAATCTTAATGATAATTGGTGGTAATGATCAGTACACAAATCCCACTTGGCTCACCAAATTTTGTTCTTCTAGTTTGAAGCGTTCGTCTACAGTAGCAGTTTTTATATTTAGGTTTCCCTCTGTTCTCTCCTATATAGATAGATGATTTTGGAACACTGAATCCAACATGGTTTGTAGTAGCTCTTTGAAACTTGACAAAATGAAGGAGTTCTCAGTTTTGTCTCTATGGTTTGTTTCCTCTTCAAGTAGCCCTAGGCACAGACTGTGGAAATGTACTTTCATTGAGATGGGTAGAGAGGCTTCTAAGAAATAACGAGTTTCTGAAATACCAGCAAATATTTTTTCACCCAAACTTGATGATACATGGTGGTAATGATCAGTACACAAATCCCACTTGGCTCACCAAATTTTGTTCTTCTAGTTTTTAGCTTTCGTCTACAGTAGCAATTTTTATATTTAGGTTTTCCTCTGTTCTCTCCTATATGGATAGAAGAATTTTAACTCTAAATCCAACATGGTTTGTAGTAGCTCTTTGAAACTTGATAAAATAAAAAAGTTCTCAGTTTTGTCTCTATGGTTTGTTTCCTCTTCAAGTAGTCCTAGAAACAGACTGTGGAAAGCACTTTCACTGAGATGCGTCGCCAAGCTTCTAAGAAATAACGAGATTCCAAAATACCAGCAAATATTTTTTCACCCAATCTTGATGATACTTTGTGGTAATGATCAGTACACAAATCCCACTTGGCTCACCAAATTTTGTTCTTCTAGGTTGATGCGTTCGTCTACAGTAGCAGTTTTTATGTTTAGGTTTCCCTCTGTTCTCTCATATATAGATAGATGAATTTGGAACTCTAAATCCAACATGGTTTGTAGTAGCTCCTTGAAAGTTTATAAAATAAAGGAGTTCTCAGTTTTGTCTCTATGGTTTGTTTCCTCTTCAAGTAGCCCTAGGCACAGACTGTGGAAAAGCACTTTCATTGAGAGGGGTTGCCAAGCTTCTAAGAAATTACGAGTTTCCGAAATACCAGCAAATATTTTTTCACCCATTCTTGATGATACTTGGTGGTAATGATCAGTACACAAATCCCACTTGGCTCACCAAATTTTGTTCATCTAGGTTGAAGCGTTCGTCTACAGTAGCAGTTTTTATATTTAGGTTTCGCTCTGTTCTCTCATATATAAGTAGATGAATTTGGAACACTAAATCCAACATGGTTTATAGTAGCTCTTTGAAACTTGACAAAATAAAGGAGTTCTCAGTTTTGTCTCTATGGTTTTTTTCCTCTTCCAGTAGCCCTAGGCACAGACTGTGGAAAAGCACTTTCATTGAGAGGGGTTGCCAAGCTTCTAAGAAATAACGAGTTTCCGAAATACCAGCAAATATTTTTTAGCCAATCTTGATGATACTTGTTGCTAATGATCAGTACACAAATCCCACTTGGCTCACCAAATTTTGTTCTTCGAGGTTGAAGCGTTCGTCTACAGTAGCAATTTTTATATTTAGGTTTCCCTCTGTTCTCTGCTATATATATAGATGAATTTGGAACTCTAAATCCAACATGGTTTGTAGTAGCTCTTGAAACTTGACAAAATAAAGGAATTCTCAGTTTTGTCTCTATGGTTTGTTTCCTCTTCAAGTAGCCCTAGGCACAGACTGTGGAAAGCACTTTCATTGAGATGGGTTGCCAAGCTTCTAAGAAATAACGAGTTTCCGAAATACCAGCAAATATTTTTTCACCCAATCTTGATGATACTTGGTGGTAATGATCAGTACACAAATCACACTTGGCTCACGAAATTTTGTTCTTCTAGGTTGATGCATTCGTCTACAGTAGCAGTTTTTATAGTTAGGTTTCACTCTGTTCTCTCATATATAGATAGATGAATTTGGAACTCTAAATCCAACATGGTTTGTAGTAGCTCTTTCAAACTTGAAAAAATAAAGGAGTTCTCATTTTTTTCTCTATGGTTTGTTTCCTCTTCCAGTAGCCCTAGGCACAGACTGTGAAAAGCACTTTCATTGAGATGCGTTGCCAAGCTTCTAAGAAATAACGAGTTTCCAAAATACCAGCAAATATATTTTCACCCAATCTTGATGATACTTGGTGGTAATGATCAGTACACAAATCCCACTTGGCTCACCCAATTTTGTTCTTCTAGGTGGAAGCGTTCGTCTACAGTAGCAGTTTTTATATTTAGGTTTCCCTGTGTTCTCTCCTATATAGATAGATGAATTTGGAACTCTAAATCCAACATGGTGTGTAGTAGCTCTTTGAAACGTGACAAAATAAAGGAGTTCTCAGTTTTATCTCTATGGTTTGTTTCCTCTTCAAGTAGCCCTAGCCACAGACTGTGGAAAAGTACTTTCATTGAGATGGGTTGAGAAGCTTCTAAGAAATAACGATTTTCCGAAATACCTGCAAATATTTTTCACCCAAACTTGATGATACTTGGTGGTAATGATCAGTACACAAATCCCACTTGGCTCACCAACTTTTGTTCTTCTAGTTTGAAGCTTTCGTCTACAGTAGCAGTTTTTATATTTAGGTTTTCCTCTGTTCTCTCCTATATATAGATAAATTTGGAACTCTAAATCCAACATGGTTTGTAGAAGCTCTTTGAAACTTGATAAAATAAAAAAGTTCTCAGTTTTGTCTCTATGGTTTGTTTCCTCTTCAAGTAGTCCTAGGCACAGACTGTGGGAAGCACTTTCACTGAGATGGGTTGCCAAGCATCTAAGAAATAACGAGTTTCCAAAATACCAGCAAATATTTTTTCACCCAATCTTAATGATACTTGGTGGTAATGATCAGTACACAAATCCCACTTGGCTCACCAAATTTTGTTCTTCTAGGTTAATGCGTTCGTCTACAGTAGCAGTTTTTATAGTTAGGTTTCCCCCTGTTCTCTCCTATATAGATAGATGAATTTGGAACTCTCAATCCCACATGGTTTGTAGTAGCTCTTTGAAACTTGACAAAATAAAGGAGTTCTCAGTTTTGTCTCTATGGTTTGATTCCTCTTCAAGAAGCCCTAGGCACAGACTGTGGAAAAGCACTTTCATTGAGAGGGGTTGCCAAGCTTCCAAGAAATAACGAGTTTCCGAAATACCAGCAAACATTTCTTCACCCAATCTTGATGATACTTGGTGGTAATGATCAGTACACAAATCCCACTTGGCTCACCAAATTTTGTTCTTCTAGGTTGAAGCGTTCGTCTACAGTAGCAGTTTTTATAGTTAGGTTTCCCTCTGTTCTCTCCTATAAAGATAGATGAATTTGGAACTCTGAATCCAACATGGTTTGTAGTAGCTCTTTGAAACTTGACAAAATAAAGGAGTTCTCAGTTTTGTCTCTATGGTTTGTTTCCTCTTCAAGTAGCCCTAGGCACAGACTGTGGAAAAGCACTTTCATTGAGAGGGGTTGCCAAGCTTCTAAGAAATTACGAGTTTCCGAAATACCAGCAAATATTTTTTCACCCAATCTTGATGATACTTGGTGGTAATGATCAGTACACAAATCCCACTTGGCTCACCAAATTTTGTTCTTCTAGTTTGAAGCTTTCGTCTACAGTTGCAGTTTTTATATTTAGGTTTCCCTCTGTTCTCTCCTATATAGATAGATGAATTTGGAACTCTAAATCCAACATGGTTTGTAGTAGCTCCTTGAAACTTGACAAAATAAAGGAGTTCTCAGTTTTGTCTCTATAGTTAGTTTCCTCTTCAAGTAGCCCTAGGCACAGACTGTGGAAAGCACTTTCATTGAGATGGGTTGCCAAGCTTCTAAGAAATAACGAGTTTCCAATATATCAGCAAATATTTTTTCACCCAATCTTGATGATACTTCGTGGTAATGATCCGTACACAAATCAGACTTGGCTCACCAAATTTTGTTCTTCTAGGTTGATGCATTCGTCTACAGTAGCAGTTTTTATAGTTAGGTATCACTCTGTTCTCTCATATATAGATAGATGAATTTGGAAATCTAAATCCAACATGGTTTGTAGTAGCTCTTTGAAACTTGACAAAATAAAGGAGTTCTCAGTTTTGTCTCTATGGTTTGTTTCCTCTTCAAGTAGCCCTAGGCACAGACTGTGGAAAGCACTTTCATTGAGATGGGTTGCCAAGCTTCTATGAAATAACGAGTTTCCAAAATACCAGCAAATATATTTTCACCCAATCTTGATGATACTTGGTGGTAATGATCAGTACACAAATCCCAGTTGGCTCACCAAACTTTGTTCTTCTAGGTTGAAGCGTTCGTCTACAGTAGCAGTTTTTATATTTAGGTTTCCCTCTCTTCTCTCCTACATAGATAGATGATTTTGGAACTCTAAGTCCAACATGGTTTGTGGTAGCTCTTTGAAACTTGACAAAATGAAGGAGTTGTCAGTTTTGTCTCTATGGTTTGTTTCCTCTTCAAGTAGCCCTAGGCACAGACTGTGGAAAAGTACTTTCATTGAGAAGGGTTGAGAGCTTCTAAGAAATAACGAGTTTCCGAAATACCAGCAAATATTTTTTCACCCAAACTTGATGATACTTGGTGATAATGATCAGTACACAAATCCCACTTGGCTCACCAAATTTTGTTCTTCTAGTTTGAAGCTTTCGTCTACAGTAGCAGTTTTTACATTTAGGTTTCCCTCTGTTCTCTCATATATAGATAGATGAATTTTTAACTCTAAATCCAACATGCATTGTAGTAGCTCTTTGAAACTTGATAAAATAAAATTTCTCAGTTTTGTCTCTATGGTTTGTTTCCTCTTCAAGTACTCTTAGGTACAGACTGTGGAAAGCACTTTCACTGAGATGGGTTGCCAAGCTTCTAAGAAATAACGAGTTTCCAAAATACCAGCAAATATTTTTTCACCCAATCTTGATGATACTTGGTGGTAATGATCAGTACACAAATCCCACTTGGCTCACCAAATTTTGTTCTTCTAGTTTGAAGCTTTCGTCTACAGTTGCAGTTTTTATATTTAGGTTTCCCTCTGTTGTCTCATATATAGATAGATGAATTTGGAACTCTAAATCCAACATGGTTTGTAGTAGCTCTTTGAAACTTGATAAAATAAAGGAGCTCCGATTTTTGTCTCTATGGTTTGTTTCCTCTTCAAGTAGCCTTATGGCACAGACTGTGGAAAAGCACTTTCATTGAGAGGGGTTGCCAAGCTACTAAGAAATTTCGAGTTTCCGAAATACCAGCAAATATTTTTTCACCCAATCTTGATGATACTTGGTGGTAATGATCAGTACACAAATCCCACTTGGCTCACCAAATTTTGTTCTTCTAGGTTGAAGCGTTCGTCTACAGTAGCAGTTTTTATATTTAGGTTTCCCTCTGTTCTCTCCTATATAAATAGATGAATTTGGAACTCTAAATCCAACATGGTTTATAGTAGCTCTTTGAAACTTGACAAAATAAAGGAGTTCTCAGTTTTGTCTCTATGGTTTGTTTCCTCTTCAAGTAGCCCTAGGCACACACTGTGGAAAAGCACTTTCATTGAGAGGGGTTGCCAAGCTTCTAAGAAATAACGAGTTTCCGAAATACCAGCAAATATTTTTTCACCCAATCTTGATGATACTTGGTGCTAATGATCAGTACACAAATCCCACTTGGCTCACCAAATTTTGTTCTTCTAGGTTGAGGCGTTCGTCTACAGTAGCATTTTTTATATTTAGGTTTCACTCTGTTCTCTCCTATATAGATTTATGAATTTGGAACTCTAAATCCAACATGGTTTGTAGTAGCTCTTTGAAACTTGACAAAATAAAGGCGTTCTCAGTTTTGTCTCTATAGTTTGTTTCCTCTTCAAGTACCCCTAGGCACAGACTGTGGAAAAGCACTTTCATTGAGAGGGGTTGCCAAGCTTCTAAGAAATTACGAGTTTCCGAAATACCAGCAAATATTTTTTCACCCAATCTTGATGATACTTGTTCCTAATGATCAGTACACAAATCCCACTTGGCTCACCAAATTTTGTTCTTCTAGTTTGAAGCTTTCGTCTACAGTTGCAGTTTTTATATTTAGGTTTCCCTCTGTTCTCTCCTATATGGATAGATGAATTTGAAACTCTAAATCCAACATGGTTTGTAGTAGCTCTTTGAAACTTGATAAAATAAAGGAGTTCTCAGTTTTGTCTCTATGGTTTGTTTCCTCTTCAAGTAGCCTTATGGCACAGACTGTGGAAAAGCACTTTCATTGAGAGGGCTTGCCAAGCTACTAAGAAATTTCGAGGTTCCGAAATACCAGCAAATATTTTTTCACCCAATCTTGATGACACTTGGTGGTAATGATCAGTACACAAATCCCACATGGCTCACCAAATTTTTTTCTTCTAGGTTGAAGCGTTCGTCTACAGTAGCAGTTTTTATATTTAGGTTTCCCTCTGTTCTCTCCTATATAAATAGATGAATTTGGAACTCTAAATCCAACATGGTTTATAGTAGCTCTTTGAAACTTGACAAAATAAAGGAGTTCTCAGTTTTGTCTCTATGGTTTGTTTCCTCTTCAAGTAGCACTAGGCACAGACTTTAGAAAAGCACTTTCATTGAGAGGGGTTGCCAAGCTTCTTAGAAATAACAAGTTTCCGCAATACCAGCAAATATTTATTCACCCAATCTTCATGATACCTGGTGGTAATGATCAGTACACAAATCCCACTTGGCTCACCAAATTTTGTTCTTCTAGGTTGAAGCTTTCGTCTACAGTAGCAGTTTTTATATTTAGGTTTCACTCTGTTCTCTCATATATAGATAGATGAATTTGGAACTCTAAATCCAAATTGTTTCTTTAGTACCCCTTTGAAACTTGACAAAATAAAGGAGTTCTCAGTTTTGTCTCTATGGTTTGTTTCCTCTTCAAGTAGCCCTAGGCACACACTGTGGAAAAGCACTTTCATTGAGAGGGGTTGCCAAGCTTCTAAGAAATAACGAGTTTCCGAAATACCTGCAAATATTTTTTCACCCAATCTTGATGATACTTGGTGGTAATGATCAGTACACAAATCCCACTTGGCTCACCAAATTTTGTTCTTCTAGGTTGAAGCGTTCGTCTACAGTAGCAGTTTTTATATTTAGGTTTCCCTCTGTTCTCTCCTATATAGATTTATGAATTTGGAACTCTAAATCCAACATGGTTTGTAGTAGCTCTTTGAAACTTGACAAAATAAAGGAGTTCTCAGTTTTGTCTCTATGGTTTGTGTCCTCTTCAAGTACCCCTAGGCACAGACTGTGGAAAAGCAATTTCATTGAGAGGTGTTGCCAAGCTTCTAAGAAACTACGAGTTTCCGAAATACCAGCAAATATTTTTTTACCGAATCTTGATGATACTTGTTGGTAATGATCAGTACACAAATCCCACTTGGCTCACCAAATTTTGTTCTTCTAGTTTGAAGCTTTCGTCTACAGTTGCAGTTTTTATATTTAGGTTTCCCTCTGTACTCTCCTATATAGATAGATGAATTTGGAACTCTAAATCCAACATGGTTTGTAGTAGCTCTTTGAAACTTGACAAAATACAGGAGCTCTCAGTTTTGTCTCTATGGTTAGTTTCCTCTTCAAGTAGCCCTAGGCACAGACTGTGGAAAGCACTTTCATTGAGATGGGTGGCCAAGCTTCTAAGAAATAACGAGTTTCCAAAATATCAGCAAATATTTTTTCACCCAATGTTGATGATACTTGGTGGTAATGATCAGTACAAAATCCCACTTGGCTCACCATATTTTGTTCTTCTAGGTTGATGCATTCGTCTACAGTAGCAGTTTTTATAGTTAGGTTTCACTCTGTTCTCTCATATATAGATAGATGAATTTGGAACTCTAAATCCAACATGGTTTGCAGTAGCTCTTTGAAACTTGACAAAATAAAGGAGTTCTCAGTTTTGTCTCTATGGTTTGTTTCCTCTTCAAGTAGCCCTAGGCACAGACTGTGGAAAGCACTTTCATTGAGATGTGTTGCCAAGCTCCTAAGAAATAACGAGTTTCCGAAATACCAGCAAATATTTTTGCACCCAATCTTGATGATACTTGGTGGTAATGATCAGTACACAAATCCCACTTGGCTCACCAAATTTTGTTCTTCTAGGTTGAAGCGTTCGTCTACAGTAGCAGTTTTTATATTTAGGTTTCCCTCTGTTCTCTCCTATATAGATTTATGAATTTGGAACTCTAAATCCAACATGGTTTGTAGTAGCTCTCTGAAACTTGACAAAATAAAGGAGTTCTCAGTTTTGTCTCTATGGTTTGTTTCCTATTCAAGTACCCCTAGGCACAGACTGTGGAAAAGAACTTTCATTGAGAGGGGTTGCCAAGCTTCTAAGAAATTACGAGTTTCCGAAATACAAGCAAATATTTTTCACCCAATCTTGATAATACTTGTTGGTAATGATCAGTACAAAAATCCCACTTGGCTCACCAAATTTTGTTCTTCTAGTTTGAAGCTTTCGTCTGCAGTTGAAGTTTTTATATTTAGGTTTCCCTCTGTTCTCTCATTTAGAGATAGATGAATTTGGAACTCTAAATCCAACATGTTTCTTTAGTACCCCTTTGAAACTTGACAAAATAAAGGAGTTCTCAGTTTTGTCTCTATGGTTTGTTTCCTCTTCAAGTAGCCCTAGGCACACACTGTGGAAAAGCACTTTCATTG
Organism: Callospermophilus lateralis; assembly: GCF_048772815.1. NCBI lineage: Eukaryota > Metazoa > Chordata > Mammalia > Rodentia > Sciuridae > Callospermophilus > Callospermophilus lateralis. The sequence goes on from NW_027515610.1 coordinate 47,976, forward strand.
AGAGGGGTTGCCAAGCTTCTAAGAAATAACGAGTTTCCGAAATACCAGCAAATATTTTTTCACCCAATCTTGATGATACTTGGTGGTAATGATCAGTACACAAATCCCACTTGGCTCACCAAATTTTGTTCTTCTAGTTTGAAGCGTTCGTCTACAGTAGCATTTTTTATATTTAGGTTTCCCTCTGTTCTCTCCTATATAGATTTATGAATTTGGAACTCTAAATCCAACATGGTTTGTAGTAGCTCTTTGAAACTTGACAAAATAAAGGCGTTCTCAGTTTTGTCTCTATGGTTTGTTTCCTCTTCAAGTACCCCTAGGCACAGACTGTGGAAAAGCACTTTCATTGAGAGGGGTTGCCAAGCTTCTAAGAAATTACGAGTTTCCGAAATACCAGCAAATATTTTTTCACCCAATCTTGATGATACTTGTTGGTAATGATCAGTACACAAATCCCACTTGGCTCACCAAATTTTGTTCTTCTAGTTTGAAGCTTTCGTCTACAGTTGCAGTTTTTATATTTAGGTTTCCCTCTGTTCTCTCCTATATAGATAGATGAATTTGGAACTCTAAATCCAACATGGTTTGTAGTAGCTCTTTGAAACTTGATAAAATAAAGGAATTCTCAGTTTTGTCTCTATGGTTTGTTTCCTCTTCAAGTAGCCTTATGGCACAGACTGTGGAAAAGCACTTTCATTGAGAGGGGTTGCCAAGCTACTAAGAAATTTCGAGTTTCCGAAATACCAGCAAATATTTTTTCACCCAATCTTGATGATACTTGGTGGTAATGATCAGTACACAAATCTCATTTGGCTCACCAAATTTTGTTCTTCTAGGTTGAAGCGTTCGTCTACAGTAGCAGTTTTTATATTTAGGTTTCCCTCTGTTCTCTCCTATATAAATAGATGAATTTGGAACTCTAAATCCAACATGGTTTATAGTAGCTCTTTGAAACTTGACAAAATAAAGGAGTTCTCAGTTTTGTCTCTATGGTTTGTTACCTCTTCAAGTAGCACTAGGCACAGACTGTAGAAAAGCACTTTCATTGAGAGGGGTTGCCAAGCTTCTAAGAAATAACGAGTTTCCGCAATACCAGCAAATATTTTTTCACCCAATCTTCATGATACTTGGGGGTAATGATCAGTACACAAATCCCACTTGGCTCACCAAATTTTGTTCTTCTAGGTTGAAGCTTTCGTATACAGTAGCAGTTTTTATATTTAGGTTTCACTCTGTTCTCTCATATATAGATAGATGAATTTGGAACTCTAAATCCAACTTGTTTTTTTAGTACCCCTTTGAAACTTGACAAAATAAAGGAGTTCTCAGTTTTGTCTCTATGGTTTGTTTCCTCTTCAAGTAGCCCTAGGCACACACTGTGGAAAAGCACTTTCATTGAGAGGGGTTGCCAAGCTTCTAAGAAATAACGAGTTTCCGAAATACCAGCAAATATTTTTTCACCCAATCTTGATGATACTTGGTGGTAATGATCAGTACACAAATCCCACTTGGCTCACCAAATTTTGTTCTTCTAGGTTGAATCGTTCGTCTACAGTAGCAGTTTTTATATTTAGGTTTCCCACTGTTCTCTCCTATATAGATTTATGAATTTGGAACTCTAAATCCAACATGGTTTGTAGTAGCTCTTTGAAACTTGACAAAATAAAGGAGTTCTCAGTTTTGTCTCTATGGTTTCTTTCCTCTTCAAGTACCCCTAGGCACAGACTGTGGAAAAGCAATTTCATTGAGAGGGGTTGCCAAGCTTCTAAGAAACTACGAGTTTCCGAAATACCAGCAAATATTTTTTCACCGAATCTTGATGATACTTGTTGGTAATGATCAATACACAAATCCCACTTGGCTCACCAAATTTTGTTCTTCTAGTTTGAAGCTTTCGTCTACAGTTGCAGTTTTTATATTTAGGTTTCCCTCTGTACTCTCCTATATAGATAGATGAATTTGGAACTCTAAATCCAACATGGTTTGTAGTAGCTCTTTGAAACTTGACAAAATAAAGGAGTTCTCAGTTTTGTCTCTATGGTTAGTTTCCTCTTCAAGTAGCCCTAGGCACAGACTGTGGAAAGCACTTTCATTGAGATGGGTGGCCAAGCTTCTAAGAAATAACGAGTTTCCAAAATATCAGCAAATATTTCTTCACCCAATGTTGATGATACTTGGTGGTAATGATCAGTACAAAATCACACTTGGCTCACCATATTTTGTTCTTCTTGGTTGATGCATTCGTCTACAGTAGCAGTTTTTATAGTTAGGTTTCACTCTGTTCTCTCCTATATAGATAGATGAATTTGTAACTCTAAATCCAACATGGTTTGTAGTAGCTCTTTGAAACTTGACAAAATAAAGGAGTTCTCAGTTTTGTCTCTATGGTTAGTTTCCTCTTCAAGTAGCCCTAGGCACAGACTGTGGAAAGCACTTTCATTGAGATGGGTGGCCAAGCTTCTAAGAAATAACGAGTTTCCAAAATATCAGCAAATATTTTTTCACCCAATGTTGATGATACTTGGTGGTAATGATCAGTACAAAATCACACTTGGCTCACCATATTTTGTTCTTCTAGGTTGATGCATTCATCTACAGTAGCAGTTTTTATAGTTAGGTTTCACTCTGTTCTCTCATATATAGATAGATGAATTTGGAACTCTAAATCCAACATGGTTTGCAGTAGCTCTTTGAAACTTGACAAAATAAAGGAGTTCTCAGTTTTGTCTCTATGGTTTGTTCCCTCTTCAAGTAGCCCTAGGCACAGACTGTGGAAAGCACTTTCATTGAGATGGGTTGCCAAGCTCCTAAGAAATAACGAGTTTCCGAAATACCAGCAAATATTTTTTCACCCAATCTTGATGATACTTGGTGGTAATGATCAGTACACAAATCCCACTTGGCTCACCAAATTTTGTTCTTCTAGGTTGAAGCGTTCGTCTACAGTAGCAGTTTTTATATTTAGGTTTCCCTCTGTTCTATCCTATATAGATTTATGAATTTGGAACTCTAAATCCAACATGGTTTGTAGTAGCTTTCTGAAACTTGACAAAATAAAGGAGTTCTCAGTTTTGTCTCTATGGTTTGTTTCCTCTTCAAGTACCCCTAGGCACAGACTGTGGAAAAGCACTTTCATTGAGAGGGGTTGCCAAGCTTCTAAGAAATTACGAGTTTCCAAAATACCAGCAAATATTTTTCACCCAATCTTGATAATACTTGTTGGTAATGATCAGTACACAAATCCCACTTGGCTCACCAAATTTTGTTCTTCTAGTTTGAAGCTTTCGTCTGCAGTTGAAGTTTTTATATTTAGGTTTCCCTCTGTTCTCTCATATAGAGATAGATGAATTTGGAACTCTAAATCCAACATGTTTCTTTAGTACCCCTTTGAAACTTGACAAAATAAAGGAGTTCTCAGTTTTGTCTCTATGGTTTGTTTCCTCTTCAAGTAGCCCTAGGCACAGACTGTGGAAAAGCACTTTCATTGAGAGGAGTTGCCAAGCTTCTAAGAAATTACGAGTTTCCGAAATACCAGCAAATATTTTTTCACCCAATCTTGATGATATTTGTTGGTAATGATCAGTACACAAATCCCACTTGGCTCACCAAATTTTGTTCTTCTAGTTTGAAGCTTTCGTCTACAGTTGCAGTTTTTATATTTAGGTTTCCCTCTGTTCTCTCCTATATAGATAGATGAATTTGGAACTCTACATCCAACATGGTTTGTAGTAGCTCTTTGAAACTTGATAAAATAAAGGAGTTCTCAGTTTTGTCTCTATGGTTTGTTTCCTCTTCAAGTAGCCTTATGGCACAGACTGTGGAAAAGCACTTTCATTGAGAGGGGTTGCCAAGCTACTAAAAAATTTCGAGTTTCCGAAATACCAGCAAATATTTTTTCACCCAATATTAATGATATTTGGTGGTAATGATCAGTACACAAATCCCACTTGGCTCACCAAATTTTGTTCTTCTAGGTTGAAGCGTTCGTCTACAGTAGCAGTTTTATATTTAGGTTTCCCTCTGTTCTCTCCTATATAAATAGATGAATTTGGAACTCTAAATCCAACATGGTTTATAGTAGCTCTTTGAAACTTGACAAAATAAAGGAGTTCTCAGTTTTGTCTCTATGGTTTGTTTCCTCTTCAAGTAGCACTAGGCACAGACTGTAGAAAAGCACTTTCATTGAGAGGGGTTGCCAAGCTTCTAAGAAATAACAAGTTTCCGCAATACCAGCAAATATTTTTTCACCCAATCTTCATGATACTTGGTGGTAATGATCAGTACACAAATCCCACTTGGCTCACCAAATTTTGTTCTTCTAGTTTGAAGCTTTCGTCTACAGTAGCAGTTTTTATATTTAGGTTTCCCTCTGTTCTCTCCTATATAGATTTATGAATTTGGAACTCTAAATCCAACATGGTTTGTAGTAGCTCTTTGAAACTTGACAAAATAAAGGAGTTCTCAGTTTTGTCTCTATGGTTTGTTTCCTCTTCAAGTACCCCTAGGCACAGACTGTGGAAAAGCAATTTCATTGAGAGGGGTTGCCAAGCTTCTAAGAAACTACGAGTTTCCGAAATACCAGCAAATATTTTTTCACCGAATCTTGATGATACTTGTTGGTAATGATCAGTACACAAATCCCACTTGGCTCACCAAATTTTGTTCTTCTAGGTTGAAGCGTTCGTCTCCAGTAGCAGTTTTTATATTTAGGTTTCCCTCTGTTCTCTCCTATATAGATAGATGAATTTGGAACTCTAAATCCAACATGGTTTGTAGTAGCTCTTTGAAACTTGACAAAATGAAGGAGTTCTCGGTTTTGTCTCTATGGTTTGTTTCCTCTTCAAGTAGCCCTAAGCACAGACTGTGGAAAAGTACTTTCATTGAGATGGGTTGAGAAGCTTCTAAGAAATAAGGAGTTTCCGAAATACCAGCAAATATTTTTTCACCCAAACTTGATGATACTTGGTGATAATGATCAGTACACAAATCCCACTTGGGTCACCAAACTTTGTTCTTCTAGGTTGAAGCGTTCGTCTACAGTAGCAGTTTTTATATTTAGGTTTCCCTCTGTTCTCTCCTATATAGATAGATGAATTTGGAACTCTAAATCAAACATGGTTTATAGTAGCTCTTTGAAACTTGACAAAATAAAGGAGTTCTCAGTTTTGTCTTTATGGTTTGTTTCCTCTTCAAGTAGCACTAGGCACAGACTGTGGAAAAGCACTCTCATTGAGAGGGGTTGCCAAGCTTCTAAGAAATAACGAGTTTCCGAAATACCAGCAAATATTTTTAACCCAATCTTGATGATACTTGTTGCTAATGATCAGTACACAAATCCCACTTGGCTCACCAAATTTTGTTCTTCTAGGTTGAAGCGTTCGTCTACAGTAGCAGTTTTTATATTTAGGTTTCCCTCTGTTCTCTCCTATATAGATAGATGAATTTGGAACTCTAAATCCAACATGGTTTGTAGTAGCTCTTTGAAACTTGACAAAATAAAGGAGTTCTCTGTTTTGTCTCTATGGTTTGTTTCCTCTTAAAGTAGCCCTAGGCACAGACTGTGGAAAGCACTTTAATTGAGATGGGTTGCAAAGCTTCTAAGAAATAACGAGTTTCTGAAATACCAGCAAATATTTTTTCACCCAATCTTGATGATACTTGGTGGTAATGATCAGTACACAAATCCCACTTGGCTCACCAAATTTTGTTCTTCTAGGTTGAAGCGTTCGTCTACAGTAGCAGTTTTTATATTTAGGTTTCCCTCTGTTCTCTCCTATATAAATAGATGAATTTGGAACTCTAAATCCAACATGGTTTATAGTAGCTCTTTGAAACTTGACAAAATAAAGGAGTTCTCAGTTTTGTCTCTATGGTTTGTTTCCTCTTCAAGTAGCACTAGGCACAGACTGTAGAAAAGCACTTTCATTGAGAGGGGTTGCCAAACTTCTAAGAAATAACGAGTTTCCGCAATACCAGCAAATATTTTTTCACCCAATCTTCATGATACTTGGTGGTAATCATCAGTACACAAATCCCACTTGGCTCACCAAATTTTGTTCTTCTAGGTTGAAGCTTTCGTCTACAGTAGCAGTTTTTATATTTAGATTTCACTCTGTTCTCTCATATATAGATAGATGAATTTGGAACTCTAAATCCAAATTGTTTCTTTAGTACCCCTTTGAAACTTGACAAAATAAAGGAGTTCTCAGTTTTGTCTCTATGGTTTGTTTCCTCTTCAAGTAGCCCTAGGCACACACTGTGGAAAAGCACTTTCATTGAGAGGGGTTGCCAAGCTTCTAAGAAATAACGAGTTTCCGAAATACCAGCAAATATTTTTTCACCCAATCTTGATGATACTTGGTGGTAATGATCAGTACACAAATCCCACTTGGCTCACCAAATTTTGTTCTTCTAGGGTGAAGCGTTCGTCTACAGTAGCATTTTTTTATATTTAGGTTTCCCTCTGTTCTCTCCTATATAGATTTATGAATTTGGAACTCTAAATCCTACATGGTTTGTAGTAACTCTTTGAAACTTGATAAAATAAAGGAGCTCTCAGTTTTGTCTCTATGGTTTGTTTCCTCTTCAAGTAGCCTTATGGCACAGACTGTGGAAAAGCACTTTCATTGAGAGGGGTTGCCAAGCTACTAAGAAATTTCGAGTTTCCGAAATACAAGCAAATATTTTTCACCCAATCTTGATGATACTTGGTGGTAAAGATCAGTACACAAATCCCACTTGGCTCACCAAATTTTGTTCTTCTAGGTTGAAGCGTTCGTCTACATTAGCAGTTTTTATATTTAGGTTTCACGCTGTTCTCTCATATATAGATAGATAAAATTGAAACTCTAAATCCAACTTGTTTCTTTAGTACCCCTTTGAAACTTGACAAAATAAAGGAGTTCTCAGTTTTGTCTCTATGGTTTGTTTCCTCTTCAAGTAGCCCTAGACACAGACTGTGGAAAGCACTTTCATTGAGATGGGTTGCCAAGCTTCTAAGAAATAACTTGTTTCCAAAATACCAGCAAATATATTTTCACCCAATCTTGATGATACTTGGTGGTAATGATCAGTACACAAATCCCACTTGGCTCACCCAATTTGGTTCTTCTAGGTTGAAGCGTTCGTCTACAGTAGCAGTTTTTATATTTAGGTTTCCCTCTGTTCTCTCCTATATTGATAGATGATTTTGGAACTCTAAATGCAACATGGTTTGTAGTAGCTCTTTGAAACTTGACAAAATGAAGGAGTTCTCGGTTTTGTCTCTATGGTTTGTTGCCTCTTCAAGTAGCCCTAAGCACAGACTGTGGAAAAGTACTTTCATTGAGATGGGTTGAGAAGCTTCTAAGAAATAACGAGTTTCCGAAATACCAGCAAATATTTTTTCACCCAAACTTGATGATACTTGGTGATAATGATCAGTACACAAATCCCACTTGGCTCACCAAACTTTGTTCTTCTAGGTTGAAGCGTTCGTCTACAGTAGCAGTTTTTATATTTAGGTTTCCCTCTGTTCTCTCCTATATAGATAGATGAATTTGGAACTCTAAATCAAACATGGTTTATAGTAGCTCTTTGAAACTTGACAAAATAAAGGAGTTCTCAGTTTTGTCTTTATGGTTTGTTTCCTCTTCAAGTAGCACTAGGCACAGACTGTGGAAAAGCACTCTCATTGAGAGGGGTTGCCAAGCTTCTAAGAAATAACGAGTTTCCGAAATACCAGCAAATATTTTTAACCCAATCTTGATGATACTTGTTGCTAATGATCAGTACACAAATCCCACTTGTCTCACCAAATTTTGTTCTTCTAGGTTGAAGCGTTCGTCTACAGTAGCAGTTTTTATATTTAGGTTTCCCTCTGTTCTCTCCTATATAGATAGATGAATTTGGAACTCTAAATCCAACATGGTTTGTAGTAGCTCTTTGAAACTTGACAAAATAAAGGAGTTCTCAGTTTTGTCTCTATGGTTTGTTTCCTCTTAAAGTAGCCCTAGGCACAGACTGTGGAAAGCACTTTAATTGAGATGGGTTGCCAAGCTTCTAAGAAATAACGAGTTTCCGAAATACCAGCAAATATTTTTTCACCCAATCTTGATGATACTTGGTGGTAATGATCAGTACACAAATCCCACTTGGCTCACCAAATTTTGTTCTTCTAGGTTGAAGCGTTCGTCTACAGTAGCAGTTTTTATATTTAGGTTTCCCTCTGTTCTCTCCTATATAAATAGATGAATTTGGAACTCTAAATCCAACATGGTTTATAGTAGCTCTTTGAAACTTGACAAAATAAAGGAGTTCTCAGTTTTGTCTCTATGGTTTGTATCCTCTTCAAGTAGCACTAGGCACAGACTGTAGAAAAGCACTTTCATTGAGAGGGGTTGCCAAGCTTCTAAGAAATAACGAGTTTCCGCAATACCAGCAAATATTTTTTCACCCAATCTTCATGATACTTGGTGGTAATGATCAGTACACAAATCCCACTTGGCTCACCAAATTTTGTTCTTCTAGGTTGAAGCTTTCGTCTACAGTAGCAGTTTTTATATTTAGGTTTCACTCTGTTCTCTCATATATAGATAGATGAATTTGGAACTCTAAATCCAACTTGTTTCTTTAGTACCCCTTTGAAACTTGACAAAATAAAGGAGTTCTCAGTTTTGTCTCTATGGTTTGTTTCCTCTTCAAGTAGCCCTAGGCACACACTGTGGAAAAGCACTTTCATTGAGAGGGGTTGCCAAGCTTCTAAGAAATAACGAGTTTCCGAAATACCAGCAAATATTTTTTCACCCAATCTTGATGATACTTGGTGGTAATGATCAGTACACAAATCCCACTTGGCTCACCAAATTTTGTTCTTCTAGGTTGAAGCGTTCGTCTACAGTAGCAGTTTTTATATTTAGGTTTCCCTCTGTTCTCTCCTATATAGATTTATGAATTTGGAACTGTAAATCCAACATGGTTTGTAGTAGCTCTTTGAAACTTGATAAAATAAAGGAGCTCTCAGTTTTGTCTCTATGGTTTGTTTCCTCTTCAAGTAGCCTTATGGCACAGACTGTGGAAAAGCACTTTCATTGAGAGGGGTTGCCAAGCTACTAAGAAATTTCAAGTTTCCGAAATACAAGCAAATATTTTTCACCCAATCTTGATGATACTTGGTGGTAAAGATCAGTACACAAATCCCACTTGGCTCACCAAATTTTGTTCTTCTATGTTGAAGCGTTCGTCTACAGTAGCAGTTTTTATATTTAGGTTTCCCTCTGTTCTCTCCTATATAAATAGATGAATTTGGAACTCTAAATCCAACATGGTTTATAGTAGCTCTTTGAAACTTGACAAAATAAAGGAGTTCTCAGTTTTGTCTCTATGGTTTGTTTCCTCTTCAAGTAGCACTAGGCACAGACTGTAGAAAAGCACTTTCATTGAGAGGGGTTGGCAAGCTTCAAAGAAATAACGAGTTTCCGCAATACCAGCAAATATTTTTTCACCCAATCTTCATGATACTTGGTGGTAATGATCAGTACACAAATCCCAATTGGTTCACCAAATTTTGTTCTTCTAGGTTGAAGCTTTCGTCTACAGTTGCAGTTTTTATATTTAGGTTTCCCTCTGTACTCTCCTATATAGATAGATGAATTTGGAACTCTAAATCCAATATGGTTTGTAGTAGCTCTTTGAAACTTGACAAAATAAAGGAGTTCACAGTTTTGTCTCTATGGTTAGTTTCCTCTTCAAGTAGCCCTAGGCACAGACTGTGGAAAGCACTTTCATTGAGATGGGTGGCCAAGCTTCTAAGAAATAACGAGTTTCCAAAATATCAGAAAATATTTTTTCACCCAATGTTGATGATACTTGGTGGTAATGATCAGTACACAAATCCCACTTGGCTCACCCAATTTTGTTCTTCTAGGTTGAAGCGTTCGTCTACAGTAGCAGTTTTTATATTTAGGTTTCCCTCTGTTCTCTCCTACATAAATAGATGAATTTGGAACTCTAAATCCAACATGGTTTATAGTAGCTCTTTGAAACTTGACAAAATAAAGGAGTTCTCAGTTTTGTCTCTATGGTTTGTTTCCTCTTCAAGTAGCACTAGGCACAGACTGTAGAAAAGCACTTTCATTGAGAGGGGTTGCCAAGCTTCTAAGAAATAACGAGTTTCCGCAATACCAGCAAATATTTTTTCACCCAATCTACATGATACTTGGTGGTAATGATCAGTACACAAATCCCACTTGGCTCACCAAATTTTGTTCTCCTAGGTTGAAGCTTTCGTGTACAGTAGCAGTTTTTATATTTAGGTTTCACTCTGTTCTCTCATATATAGATAGATGAGTTTGGAACTCTAAATCCAAATTGTTTCTTTAGTACCCCTTTGAAACTTGACAAAATAAAGGAGTTCTCAGTTTTGTCTCTATGGTTTGTTTCCTCTTCAAGTAGCCCTAGGCACACACTGTGGAAAAGCACTTTCATTGAGAGGGGTTGCCAAGCTTCTAAGAAATAACGAGTTTCCGAAATACCAGCAAATATTTTTTCACCCAATCTTGATGATACTTGGTGGTAATGATCAGTACACAAATCCCACTTGGCTCACCAAATTTTGTTCTTCTAGGGTGAAGCGTTCGTCTACAGTAGCATTTTTTTATATTTAGGTTTCCCTCTGTTCTCTCCTATATAGATTTATGAATTTGGAACTCTAAATCCTACATGGTTTGTAGTAACTCTTTGAAACTTGATAAAATAAAGGAGCTCTCAGTTTTGTCTCTATGGTTTGTTTCCTCTTCAAGTAGCCTTATGGCACAGACTGTGGAAAAGTACTTTCATTGAGAGGGGTTGCCAAGCTACTAAGAAATTTCGAGTTTCCGAAATACAAGCAAATATTTTTCACCCAATCTTGATGATACTTGGTGGTAAAGATCAGTACACAAATCCCACTCTGCTCACCAAATTTTGTTCTTCTAGGTTGAAGCGTTCGTCTACATTAGCAGTTTTTATATTTAGGTTTCACGCTGTTCTCTCATATATAGATAGATAAAATTGAAACTCTAAATCCAACTTGTTTCTTTAGTACCCCTTTGAAACTTGACAAAATAAAGGAGTTCTCAGTTTTGTCTCTATGGTTTGTTTCCTCTTCAAGTAGCCCTAGGCACAGACTGTGGAAAGCACTTTCATTGAGATGGGTTGCCAAGCTTCTAAGAAATAACTTGTTTCCAAAATACCAGCAAATATATTTTCACCCAATCTTGATGATACTTGGTGGTAATGATCAGTACACAAATCACACTTGGCTCACCCAATTTTGTTCTTCTAGGTTGAAGCGTTCGTCTACAGTAGCAGTTTTTATATTTAGGTTTCCCTCTGTTCTCTCCTATATTGATAGATGATTTTGGAACTCTAAATGCAACATGGTTTGTAGTAGCTCTTTGAAACTTGACAAAATGAAGGAGTTCTCGGTTTTGTCTCTATGGTTTGTTTCCTCTTTAAGTAGCCCTAAGCACAGACTGTGGAAAAGTACTTTCATTGAGATGGGTTGAGAAGCTTCTAAGAAATAACGAGTTTCCGAAATACCAGCAAATATTTTTTCACCCAAACTTGATGATACTTGGTGATAATGATCAGTACACAAATCCCACTTGGCTCACCAAACTTTTTTCTTCTAGGTTGAAGCGTTCGTCTACAGTAGCAATCTTTATATTTAGGTTTCCCTCTGTTCTCTCCTATATAGATACATGAATTTGGAACTCTAAATCAAACATGGTTTATAGTAGCTCTTTGAAACTTGACAAAATAAAGGAGTTCTCAGTTTTGTCTTTATGGTTTGTTTCCTCTTCAAGTAGCACTAGGCACAGACTGTGGAAAAGCACTCTCATTGAGAGAGGTTGCCAAGCTTCTAAGAAATAACGAGTTTCTGAAATACCAGCAAATATTTTTAACCCAATCTTGATGATACTTGTTGCTAATGATCAGTACACAAATCCCACTTGGCTCACCAAATTTTGTTCTTCTAGGTTGAAGCGTTCGTCTACAGTAGCAGTTTTTATATTTAGGTTTCCCTCTGTTCTCTCCTATATAGATAGATGAATTTGGAACTCTAAATCCAACATGGTTTGTAGTAGCTCTTTGAAACTTGACAAAATAAAGGAGTTCTCTGTTTTGTCTCTATGGTTTGTTTCCTCTTAAAGTAGATCTAGGCACAGACTGTGGAAAGCACTTTAATTGAGATGGGTTGCCAAGCTTCTAAGAAATAACGAGTTTCCGAAATACCAGCAAATATTTTTTCACCCAATCTTGATGATACTTGGTGGTAATGATCAGTACACAAATCCCACTTGGCTCACCAATTTTGTTCTTCTAGGTTGAAGCGTTCGTCTACAGTAGCAGTTTTTATATTTAGGTTTCCCTCTGTTCTCTCCTATATAAATAGATGAATTTGGAACTCTAAATCCAACATGGTTTATAGTAGCTCTTTGAAACTTGACAAAATAAAGGAGTTCTCAGTTTTGTCTCTATGGTTTGTTTCCTCTTCAAGTAGCACTAGGCACAGACTGTAGAAAAGCACTTTCATTGAGAGGGGTTGCCAAGCTTCTAAGAAATAACGAGTTTCCGCAATACCAGCAAATATTTTTTCACCCAATCTTCATGATACTTGGTGGTAATGATCAGTACACAAATCCCACTTGGCTCACCAAATTTTGTTCTTCTAGGTTGAAGCTTTCGTCTACAGTAGCAGTTTTTATATTTAGGTTTCACTCTGTTCTCTCATATATAGATAGATGAATTTGGAACTCTAAATCCAACTTATTTCTTTAGTACCCCTTTGAAACTTGACAAAATAAAGGAGTTCTCAGTTTTGTCTCTATGGTTTGTTTCCTCTTCAAGTAGCCCTAGGCACACACTGTGGAAAAGCACTTTCATTGAGAGGGGTTGCCAAGCTTCTAAGAAATAACGAGTTTCCGAAATACCAGCAAATATTTTTTCACCCAATCTTGATGATACTTGGTGGTAATGATCAGTACACAAATCAAATTTGGCTCACCAAATTTTGTTCTTCTAGGTTGAAGCGTTCGTCTACAGTAGCAGTTTTTATATTTAGGTTTCCCTCTGTTCTCTCCTATATAGATTTATGAATTTGGAACTCTAAATCCAACATGGTTTGTAGTAGCTCTTTGAAACTTGATAAAATAAAGGAGCTCTCAGTTTTGTCTCTATGGTTTGTTTCCTCTTCAAGTAGCCTTATGGCACAGACTGTGGAAAAGCACTTTCATTGAGAGGGGTTGCCAAGCTACTAAGAAATTTCGAGTTTCCGAAATACAAGCAAATATTTTTCACCCAATCTTGATGATACTTGGTGGTAAAGATCAGTACACAAATCCCACTTGGCTCACCAAATTTTGTTCTTCTATGTTGAAGCGTTCGTCTACAGTAGCAGTTTTTATATTTAGGTTTCCCTCTGTTCTCTCCTATATAAATAGATGAATTTGGAACTCTAAATCCAACATGGTTTATAGTAGCTCTTTGAAACTTGACAAAATAAAGGAGTTCTCAGTTTTGTCTCTATGGTTTGTTTCCTCTTCAAGTAGCACTAGGCACAGACTGTAGAAAAGCACTTTCATTGAGAGGGTTGCCAAGCTTCTAAGAAATAACAAGTTTCCGCAATACCAGCAAATATTTTTTCACCCAATCTTCATGATACTTGGTGGTAATGATCAGTACACAAATCCCACTTGGCTCACCAAATTTTGTTCTTCTAGGTTGAAGCTTTCGTCTACAGTAGCAGTTTTTATATTTAGGTTTCCCTCTGTTCTCTCCTATATAGATTTATGAATTTGGAACTCTAAATCCAACATGGTTTGTAGTAGCTCTTTGAAACTTGACAAAATAAAGGAGTTCTCAGTTTTGTCTCTATGGTTTGTTTCCTCTTCAAGTACCCCTAGGCACAGACTGTGGAAAAGCAATTTCATTGAGAGGGGTTGCCAAGCTTCTAAGAAACTACGAGTTTCCGAAATACCAGCAAATATTTTTTCACCGAATCTTGATGATACTTGTTGGTAATGATCAGTACACAAATCCCACTTGGCTCACCAAATTTTGTTCTTCTAGTTTGAAGCTTTCGTCTACAGTTGCAGTTTTTATATTTAGGTTTCCCTCTGTACTCTCCTATATAGATAGATGAATTTGGAACTCTAAATCCAACATGGTTTGTAGTAGCTCTTTGAAACTTGAAAAAATAAAGGAGTTCTCAGTTTTGTCTCTATGGTTAGTTTCCTCTTCAAGTAGCCCTAGGCACAGACTGTGGAAAGCACTTTCATTGAGATGGGTGGCCAAGCTTCTAAGAAATAACGAGTTTCCAAAATATCAGCAAATATTTTTTCACCCAATGTTGATGATACTTTGTGGTAATGATCAGTACAAAATCACACTTGGCTCACCATATTTTGTTCTTCTAGGTTGATGCATTCGTCTACAGTAGCAGTTTTTATAGTTAGGTTTCACTCTGTTCTCTCATATATAGATAGATGAATTTGGAACTCTAAATCCAACATGGTTTGTAGTAGCTCTTTGAAACTTGACAAAATAAAGGAGTTCTCAGTTTTGTCTCTATGGTTTGTTTCCTCTTCAAGTAGCCCTAGGCACAGACTTGGAAAGCACTTTCATTGAGATGGGTTGCCAAGCTTCTAAGAAATAACTTGTTTCCAAAATACCAGCAAATATATTTTCACCCAATCTTGATGATACTTGGTGGTAATGATCAGTATCAAATCCCACTTGGCTCACCCAGTTTTGTTTTTCTAGGTTGAAGCCTTCTTCTACAGTAGCAGTTTTTATATTTAGGTTTCCCTCTGTTCTCTCCTATATTGATAGATGATTTTGGAACTCTAAATGCAACATGGTTTGTAGTAGCTCTTTGAAACTTGACAAAATGAAGGAGTTCTCGGTTTTGTCTCTATGGTTTGTTTCCTCTTCAAGTAGCCCTAAGCACAGACTGTGGAAAAGTACTTTCATTGAGATGGGTTGAGGAAGCTTCTAAGAAATAACGAGTTTCCGAAATACCAGCAAATATTTTTTCACCCAAACTTGATGATACTTGGTGATAATGATCAGTACACAAATCCACTTGGCTCACCAAACTTTGTTCTTCTAGGTTGAAGCGTTCGTCTACAGTAGCAGTTTTTATATTTAGGTTTCCCTCTGTTCTCTCCTATATAGATAGATGAATTTGGAACTCTAAATCAATCATGGTTTATAGTAGCTCTTTGAAACTTGACAAAATAAAGGAGTTCTGAGTTTTGTCTTTATGGTTTGTTTCCTCTTCAAGTAGCACTAGGCACAGACTGTGGAAAAGCACTCTCATTGAGAGGGTTGCCAAGCTTCTAAGAAATAACGAGTTTCCGAAATACCAGCAAATATTTTTAACCCAATCTTGATGATACTTGTTGCTAATGATCAGTTCACAAATCCCACTTGGCTCACCAAATTTGGTTCTTCTAGGTTGAAGCGTTCGTCTACAGTAGCAGTTTTTATATTTAGGTTTCCCTCTGTTCTCTCCTATGTAGATAGATGAATTTGAAACTCTAAATCCAACATGGTTTGTAGTAGCTCTTTGAAACTTGACAAAATAAAGGAGTTCTCAGTTTTGTCTCTATGGTTTGTTTCCTCTTAAAGTAGCCCTAGGCACAGACTGTGGAAAGCACTTTAATTGAGATGGGTTGCCAAGCTTCTAAGAAATAACGAGTTTCCGAAATACCAGCAAATATTTTTTCACCCAATCTTGATGATACTTGGTGGTAATGATCAGTACACAAATCCCACATGGCTCACCAAATTTGTTCTTCTAGGTTGAAGCGTTCGTCTACAGTAGCAGTTTTTATATTTAGGTTTCCCTCTGTTCTCTCCTATATAAATAGATGAATTTGGAACTCTAAATCCAACATGGTTTATAGTAGCTCCTTGAAACTTGACAAAATAAAGGAGTTCTCAGTTTTGTCTCTATGGTTTGTTTCCTCTTCAAGTAGCACTAGGCACAGACTGTAGAAAAGCACTTTCATTGAGAGGGGTTGCCAACTTCTAAGAAATAACGAGTTTCCGCAATACCAGCAAATATTATTTCACCCAATCTTCATGATACTTGGTGGTAATGATCAGTACACAAATCCCACTTGGCTCACCAAATTTTGTTCTTCTAGGTTGAAGCTTTCGTCTACAGTAGCAGTTTTTATATTTAGGTTTCACTCTGTTCTCTCATATATAGATAGATGAATTTGGAACTCTAAATCCAACTTGTTTCTTTAGTACCCCTTTGAAACTTGACAAAATAAAGGAGTTCTCAGTTTTGTCTCTATGGTTTGTTTCCTCTTCAAGTAGCCCTAGGCACACACTGTGGAAAAGCACTTTCATTGAGAGGGGTTGCCAAGCTCTAAGAAATAACGAGTTTCCGAAATACCAGCAAATATTTTTTCACCCAATCTTGATGATACTTGGTGGTAATGATCAGTACACAAATCCCACTTGGCTCACCAATTTTGTTCTTCTAGGTTGAAGCGTTCGTCTACAGTAGCAGTTTTTATATTTAGGTTTCCCTCTGTTCTCTCCTATATAAATAGATGAATTTGGAACTCTAAATCCAACATGGTTTATAGTAGCTCTTTGAAACTTGACAAAATAAAGGAGTTCTCAGTTTTGTCTCTATGGTTTGTTTCCTCTTCAAGTAGCACTAGGCACAGACTGTAGAAAAGCACTTTCATTGAGAGGGGTTGCCAAGCTTCTAAGAAATAACGAGTTTCCGCAATACCAGCAAATATTTTTTCACCCAATCTTCATGATACTTGGTGGTAATGATCAGTACACAAATCCCACTTGGCTCACCAAATTTTGTTCTTCTAGGTTGAAGCTTTCGTCTACAGTAGCAGTTTTTATATTTAGGTTTCACTCTGTTCTCTCATATATAGATAGATGAATTTGGAACTCTAAATCCAACTTATTTCTTTAGTACCCCTTTGAAACTTGACAAAATAAAGGAGTTCTCAGTTTTGTCTCTATGGTTTGTTTCCTCTTCAAGTAGCCCTAGGCACACACTGTGGAAAAGCACTTTCATTGAGAGGGGTTGCCAAGCTTCTAAGAAATAACGAGTTTCCGAAATACCAGCAAATATTTTTTCACCCAATCTTGATGATACTTGGTGGTAATGATCAGTACACAAATCAAATTTGGCTCACCAAATTTTGTTCTTCTAGGTTGAAGCGTTCGTCTACAGTAGCAGTTTTTATATTTAGGTTTCCCTCTGTTCTCTCCTATATAGATTTATGAATTTGGAACTCTAAATCCAACATGGTTTGTAGTAGCTCTTTGAAACTTGATAAAATAAAGGAGCTCTCAGTTTTGTCTCTATGGTTTGTTTCCTCTTCAAGTAGCCTTATGGCACAGACTGTGGAAAAGCACTTTCATTGAGAGGGGTTGCCAAGCTACTAAGAAATTTCGAGTTTCCGAAATACAAGCAAATATTTTTCACCCAATCTTGATGATACTTGGTGGTAAGATCAGTACACAAATCCCACTTGGCTCACCAAATTTTGTTCTTCTATGTTGAAGCGTTCGTCTACAGTAGCAGTTTTTATATTTAGGTTTCCCTCTGTTCTCTCCTATATAAATAGATGAATTTGGAACTCTAAATCCAACATGGTTTATAGTAGCTCTTTGAAACTTGACAAAATAAAGGAGTTCTCAGTTTTGTCTCTATGGTTTGTTTCCTCTTCAAGTAGCACTAGGCACAGACTGTAGAAAAGCACTTTCATTGAGAGGGGTTGCCAAGCTTCTAAGAAATAACAAGTTTCCGCAATACCAGCAAATATTTTTTCACCCAATCTTCATGATACTTGGTGGTAATGATCAGTACACAAATCCCACTTGGCTCACCAAATTTTGTTCTTCTAGGTTGAAGCTTTCGTCTACAGTAGCAGTTTTTATATTTAGGTTTCCCTCTGTTCTCTCCTATATAGATTTATGAATTTGGAACTCTAAATCCAACATGGTTTGTAGTAGCTCTTTGAAACTTGACAAAATAAAGGAGTTCTCAGTTTTGTCTCTATTGGTTTGTTTCCTCTTCAAGTACCCCTAGGCACAGACTGTGGAAAAGCAATTTCATTGAGAGGGTTGCCAAGCTTCTAAGAAACTACGAGTTTCCGAAATACCAGCAAATATTTTTTCACCGAATCTTGATGATACTTGTTGGTAATGATCAGTACACAAATCCCACTTGGCTCACCAAATTTTGTTCTTCTAGTTTGAAGCTTTCGTCTACAGTTGCAGTTTTTATATTTAGGTTTCCCTCTGTACTCTCCTATATAGATAGATGAATTTGGAACTCTAAATCCAACATGGTTTGTAGTAGCTCTTTGAAACTTGAAAAAATAAAGGAGTTCTCAGTTTTGTCTCTATGGTTAGTTTCCTCTTCAAGTAGCCCTAGGCACAGACTGTGGAAAGCACTTTCATTGAGATGGGTGGCCAAGCTTCTAAGAAATAACGAGTTTCCAAAATATCAGCAAATATTTTTTCACCCAATGTTGATGATACTTTGTGGTAATGATCAGTACAAAATCACACTTGGCTCACCATATTTTGTTCTTCTAGGTTGATGCATTCGTCTACAGTAGCAGTTTTTATAGTTAGGTTTCACTCTGTTCTCTCATATATAGATAGATGAATTTGGAACTCTAAATCCAACATGGTTTGTAGTAGCTCTTTGAAACTTGACAAAATAAAGGAGTTCTCAGTTTTGTCTCTATGGTTTGTTTCCTCTTCAAGTAGCCCTAGGCACAGACTTGGAAAGCACTTTCATTGAGATGGGTTGCCAAGCTTCTAAGAAATAACTTGTTTCCAAAATACCAGCAAATATATTTTCACCCAATCTTGATGATACTTGGTGGTAATGATCAGTATCAAATCCCACTTGGCTCACCCAGTTTTGTTTTTCTAGGTTGAAGCCTTCTTCTACAGTAGCAGTTTTTATATTTAGGTTTCCCTCTGTTCTCTCCTATATTGATAGATGATTTTGGAACTCTAAATGCAACATGGTTTGTAGTAGCTCTTTGAAACTTGACAAAATGAAGGAGTTCTCGGTTTTGTCTCTATGGTTTGTTTCCTCTTCAAGTAGCCCTAAGCACAGACTGTGGAAAAGTACTTTCATTGAGATGGGTTGAGAAGCTTCTAAGAAATAACGAGTTTCCGAAATACCAGCAAATATTTTTTCACCCAAACTTGATGATACTTGGTGATAATGATCAGTACACAAATCCCACTTGGCTCACCAAACTTTGTTCTTCTAGGTTGAAGCGTTCGTCTACAGTAGCAGTTTTTATATTTAGGTTTCCCTCTGTTCTCTCCTATATAGATAGATGAATTTGGAACTCTAAATCAATCATGGTTTATAGTAGCTCTTTGAAACTTGACAAAATAAAGGAGTTCTCAGTTTTGTCTTTATGGTTTGTTTCCTCTTCAAGTAGCACTAGGCACAGACTGTGGAAAAGCACTCTCATTGAGAGGGGTTGCCAAGCTTCTAAGAAATAACGAGTTTCCGAAATACCAGCAAATATTTTTAACCCAATCTTGATGATACTTGTTGCTAATGATCAGTTCACAAATCCCACTTGGCTCACCAAATTTGGTTCTTCTAGGTTGAAGCGTTCGTCTACAGTAGCAGTTTTTATATTTAGGTTTCCCTCTGTTCTCTCCTATGTAGATAGATGAATTTGGAACTCTAAATCCAACATGGTTTGTAGTAGCTCTTTGAAACTTGACAAAATAAAGGAGTTCTCAGTTTTGTCTCTATGGTTTGTTTCCTCTTAAAGTAGCCCTAGGCACAGACTGTGGAAAGCACTTTAATTGAGATGTGTTGCCAAGCTTCTAAGAAATAACGAGTTTCCGAAATATATTTTTTCACCCAATCTTGATGATACTTGGTGGTAATGATCAGTACACAAATCCCACATGGCTCACCAAATTTTGTTCTTCTAGGTTGAAGCGTTCGTCTACAGTAGCAGTTTTATATTTAGGTTTCCCTCTGTTCTCTCCTATATAAATAGATGAATTTGGAACTCTAAATCCAACATGGTTTATAGTAGCTCCTTGAAACTTGACAAAATAAAGGAGTTCTCAGTTTTGTCTCTATGGTTTGTTTCCTCTTCAAGTAGCACTAGGCACAGACTGTAGAAAAGCACTTTCATTGAGAGGGGTTGCCAACTTCTAAGAAATAACGAGTTTCCGCAATACCAGCAAATATTATTTCACCCAATCTTCATGATACTTGGTGGTAATGATCAGTACACAAATCCCACTTGGCTCACCAAATTTTGTTCTTCTAGGTTGAAGCTTTCGTCTACAGTAGCAGTTTTTATATTTAGGTTTCACTCTGTTCTCTCATATATAGATAGATGAATTTGGAACTCTAAATCCAACTTGTTTCTTTAGTACCCCTTTGAAACTTGACAAAATAAAGGAGTTCTCAGTTTTGTCTCTATGGTTTGTTTCCTCTTCAAGTAGCCCTAGGCACACACTGTGGAAAAGCACTTTCATTGAGAGGGGTTGCCAAGCTTCTAAGAAATAACGAGTTTTCCGAAATACCAGCAAATATTTTTTCACCCAATCTTGATGATACTTGGTGGTAATGATCAGTACACAAATCCACTTGGCTCACCAAATTTTGTTCTTCTAGGTTGAAGCGTTCGTCTACAGTAGCAGTTTTATATTTAGGTTTCCCTCTGTTCTCTCCTATATAAATAGATGAATTTGGAACTCTAAATCCAACATGGTTTGTAGTAGCTCTTTGAAACTTGATAAAATAAAGGAGCTCTCAGTTTTGTCTCTATGGTTTGTTTTCTCTTCAAGTAGCCTTATAGCACAGACTGTGGAAAAGCACTTTCATTGAGAGGGGTTGCCAAGCTACTAAGAAATTTCGAGTTTCCGAAATACAAGCAAATATTTTTCACCCAATCTTGATGATACTTGGTGGTAAAGATCAGTACACAAATCCCACTTGGCTCACCAAATTTTTTTCTCTATGTTGAAGCGTTCGTCTACAGTAGCAGTTTTTATATTTAGGTTTCCCTCTGTTCTCTCCTATATAAATAGATGAATTTGGAACTCTAAATCCAACATGGTTTATAGTAGCTCTTTGAAACTTGACAAAATAAAGGAGTTCTCAGTTTTGTCTCTATGGTTTGTTTCCTCTTCAAGTAGCACTAGGCACAGACTGTAGAAAAGCACTTTCATTGAGAGGGTTTGGCAAGCTTCTAAGAAATAACGAGTTTCCGCAATACCAGCAAATATTTTTTCACCCAATCTTCATGATACTTGGTGGTAATGATCAGTACACAAATCCCAATTGGCTCACCAAATTTTGTTCTTCTAGGTTGAAGCTTTCGTCTACAGTTGCAGTTTTTATATTTAGGTTTCCCTCTGTACTCTCCTATATAGATAGATGAATTTGGAACTCTAAATCCAACATGGTTTGTAGTAGCTCTTTGAAACTTGACAAAATAAAGGAGTTCACAGTTTTGTCTCTATGGTTAGTTTCCTCTTCAAGTAACCCTAGGCACAGACTGTGGAAAGCACTTTCATTGAGATGGGTGGCCAAGCTTCTAAGAAATAACGAGTTTCCAAAATATCAGAAAATATTTTTTCACCCAATGTTGATGATACTTGGTGGTAATGATCAGTACACAAATCCCACTTGGCTCACCCAATTTTGTTCTTCTAGGTTGAAGCGTTCGTCTACAGTAGCAGTTTTTATATTTAGGTTTCCCTCTGTTCTCTCCTACATAAATAGATGAATTTGGAACTCTAAATCCAACATGGTTTATAGTAGCTCTTTGAAACTTGACAAAATAAAGGAGTTCTCAGTTTTGTCTCTATGGTTTGTTTCCTCTTCAAGTAGCACTAGGCACAGACTGTGGAAAAGCACTTTCATTGAGAGGGGTTGCCAAGCTTCTAAGAAATAACGAGTTTCCGCAATATCAGCAAATATTTTTTCACCCAATCTTCATGATACTTGGTGGTAATGATCAGTACACAAATCCCAATTGGCTCACCAAATTTTGTTCTTCTAGGTTGAAGCTTTCGTCTACAGTTGCAGTTTTTATATTTAGGTTTCCCTCTGTACTCTCCTATATAGATAGATGAATTTGGAACTCTAAATCCAACATGGTTTGTAGTAGCTCTTTGAACTTCACAAAATGAAGGAGTTCTCAGTTTTGTCTCTATGGTTTGTTTCCTCTTCAAGTAGCCCTAAGCACAGACTGTGGAAAAGTACTTTCATTGAGATGGGTTGAGAAGCTTCTAAGAAATAACGAGTTTCCGAAATACCAGCAAATATTTTTTCACCCAAACTTGATGATACTTGGTGATAATGATCAGTACACAAATCCCACTTGGCTCACCAAATTTTGTTCTTCTAGGTTGAAGCGTTCGTCTACAGTAGCAGTTTTTATATTTAGGTTTCCCTCTGTTCTCTCCTATATAGATAGATGAATTTGGAACTCTAAATCCAACATGGTTTGTAGTAGCTCTTTGAAACTTGACAAAATAAAGGAGTTCTCAGTTTTGTCTCTATGGTTTGTTTCCTCTTAAAGTAGCCCTAGGCACAGACTGTGGAAAGCACTTTAATTGAGATGGGTTGCCAAGCTTCTAAGAAATAAAGAGTTTCCGAAATACCAGCAAATATTTTTTCACCCAATCTTGATGATACTTGGTGGTAATGATCAGTACACAAATCCCACTTGGCTCACCAAATTTTGTTCTTCTAGGTTGAAGCGTTCGTCTACAGTAGCAGTTTTTATATTTAGGTTTCCCTGTGTTCTCTCCTATATAAATAGATGAATTTAGAGCTCTAAATCCAACATGGTTTGTAGTAGCCCTTTGAAACTTGACAAAATAAAGCAGTTCTCAGTTTTGTGTCTGTGGTTTGTTTCCTCTTCAAGTACCCCTAGGCACAGACTGTAGAAAAGCACTTTCATTGAGAGGGTTGCCAAGCTTCTAGAAATAACGAGTTTCCGCAATACCAGCAAATATTTTTTCACCCAATCTTCATGATACTTGGTGGTAATTATCAGGACACAAATCCCACTTGGCTCACCAATTTTGTTCTTCTAGGTTGAAGCTTTCGTATACAGTAGCAGTTTTTATATTTAGGTTTCACTCTGTTCTCTCATATATAGATAGATGAATTTGGAACTCTAAATCCAAATTGTTTCTTTAGTACCCCTTTGAAACTTGACAAAATAAAGGAGTTCTCAGTTTTGTCTCTATGGTTTGTTTCCTCTTCAAGTAGCCCTAGGCACACACTGTGGAAAAGCACTTTCATTGAGAGGGGTTGCCAAGCTTCTAAGAAATAACGAGTTTCCGAAATACCAGCAAATATTTTTTCACCCAATCTTGATGATACTTGGTGGTAATGATCAGTACACAAATCCCACTTGGCTCACCAAATTTTGTTCTTCTAGGTTGAAGCGTTCGTCTACAGTAGCATTTTTATATTTAGGTTTCCCTCTGTTCTCTCCTATATAGATTTATGAATTTGGAACTCTAAATTCTACATGGTTTGTAGTAACTCTTTGAAACTTGATAAAATAAAGGAGCTCTCAGTTTTGTCTCTATGGTTAGTTTCCTCTTCAAGTAGCCTTATGGCACAGACTGTGGAAAGCACTTTCATTGAGAGGGGTTGCCAAGCTACTAAGAAATTTCGAGTTTCCGAAATACAAGCAAATATTTTTCACCCAATCTTGATGATACTTGGGGGAAAAGATCAGTACACAAATCCCACTTGGCTCACCAAATTTGTTCTTCTAGGTTGAAGCGTTCGTCTACATTAGCAGTTTTTATATTTAGGTTTCACGCTGTTCTCTCATATATAGATAGATAAAATTGAAACTCTAAATCCAACTTGTTTCTTTAGTACCCCTTTGAAACTTGACAAAATAAAGGAGTTCTCAGTTTTGTCTCTATGGTTTGTTTCCTCTTCAAGTAGCCCTAGGCACACACTGTGGAAAAGCACTTTCATTGAGAGGGGTTGCCAAGCTACTAAGAAATAACGAGTTTCCGAAATACCAGCAAATATTTTTTACCCAATCTTGATGATACTTGGTGGTAATGATCAGTACACAAATCCCACTTGGCTCACCAAATTTTGTTCTTCTAGGTTGAAGCGTTCGTCTACAGTAGCAGTTTTTATATTTAGGTTTCCCTGTGTTCTCTCCTATATAAATAGATGAATTTGGAACTCTAAATCCAACATGGTTTGTAGTAGCCCTTTGAAACTTGACAAAATAAAGGAGTTCTCAGTTTTGTCTCTGTGGTTTGTTTCCTCTTCAAGTAGCCCTAGGCACAGACTGTGGAAAAGCACTTTCATTGAGAGGGGTTGCCAAGCTTCTAAGAAATTACGAGTTTCCGAAATACCAGCAAATATTTTTTCACCCAATCTTGATGATACTTGTTGGTAATGATCAGTACACAAATCCCACATGGCTCACCAAATTTTGTTCTTCTAGTTTGAAGCTTTCGTCTACAGTTGCAGTTTTTATATTTAGGTTTCCCTCTGTTCTCTCCTATATAGATAGATGAATTTGGAACTCTAAATCCAACATGGTTTGTAGTAGCTCTTTGAAACTTGACAAAATAAAGGAGTTCTCAGTTTTGTCTCTATGGTTAGTTTCCTCTTCAAGTAGCCCTAGGCACAGACTGTGGAAAGCACTTTCATTGAGATGGGTTGCCAAGCTTCTAAGAAATAACGAGTTTCCAAAATATCAGCAAATATTTTTTCACCCAATGTTGATGATACTTGGTGGTAATGATCAGTACACAAATCACACTTGGCTCACCAAATTTTGTTCTTCTAGGTTGATGCATTCGTCTACAGTAGCAGTTTTTATAGTTAGGTTTCACTCTGTTCTCTCCTATTTAAATAGATGAATTTGGAACTCTAAATCCAACATGGTTTATAGTAGCTCTTTGAAACTTTACAAAATAAAGGAGTTCTCAGTTTTGTCTTTATGGTTTGTTTCCTCTTCAAGTAGCACTAGGCACAGACTGTGGAAAAGCACTTTCATTGAGAGGGGTTGCCAAGCTTCTAAGTAATAACGAGTTTCCGAAATACCAGCAAATATTTTTTACCCAATCTTGATGATACTTGTTGCTAATGATCAGAACACAAATCCCACTTGGCTCACCAAATTTTGTTGTTCTGAGTTGAAGCGTTCGTCTACAGTAGCAGTTTATATATTTAGGTTTCCCTCTGTTCTCTCCTATATAGATAGATGAATTTGGAACTCTAAATCCAACTTGGATTGTAGTAGCTCTTTGAAACTTGACAAAAAAAAGGAGTTCTCAGTTTTGTCTCTATTTTTTGTTCCTCTTCAAGTAGCCCTAGGTACAGACTGTGGAAAATCACTTTCATTGAGACTGGTTGCCAAGCTTCTAAGAAATAACGAGTTTCCGAAATACCAGCAAATATTTTTTTCACCCAATCTTGATGATACTTGGTGGTAATGATCAGTACACAAATCCCACTTGGCTCACCAAATTTTGTTCTTCTAGGTTGAAGCGTTCGTCTACAGTAGCAGTTTTTATAGTTAGGTTTCACTCTGTTCTCTCATATATAGATAGATGAATTTGGAACTCTAAATCCAACATGGTTTGTAGTAGCTCTTTTAAACTTGATAAAATAAAGGAGTTCTCAGTTTTGTCTCTATGGTTTGTTTCTTCTTCAAGTAGCCCTAGGCACAGACTGTGGAAAATCACTTTCATTGAGAGGGGTTGCCAAGCTTCTAAGAAATAACGAGTTTCCGAAATACCAGCAAATATTTTTTCACCCGATCTTGATGATACTTGGTGGTAAAGATCAGTACACAAATCCCAGTTGGCTCACCAAATTTTGTTCTTCTAGTTTGAAGCGTTCGTCTACAGTAGCTGTTTTTATATTTAGGTTTCTCTCTGTTCTCTCCTATATAGATAGATGAATTTGGAACTCTAAATCCAACATGGATTGTAGTAGCTCTTTGAAACTTGACAAAATAAAGGAGTTCTCAGTTTTGTCTCTATGGTTTGTTTCCTCTTCAAGAAGCCCTAGGCACAGAATGTAGAAAAGCACTTTCATTGAGAGGTGTTGCCAAGCTTCTATGAAATAACGAGTTTCCAAAATACCAGCAAATATTTTTTCAACCAATCTTGATGATACTTGTTGCTAATGATCAGTACACAAATCCCACTTGGCTCACCAAATTATGTTCTTCTAGTTTGAAGCGTTCGTCTACAGTAGCAGTTTTTATATTTAGGTTTCCCTCTGTTCTCTCCTATATAGATAGATGAATATGGAACTCTAAATCCAACATGGTTTGTAGTAGCTCTTTGAAACTTGACAAAATAAAGGAGTTCTCAGTTTTGTCTCTATGGTTTGTTTCCTCTTCAAGTAGCCCTAGGCACAGACTGTGGAAAAGCACTTTCATTGAGAGGGGTTGCCAAGCTTCTAAGAAATAACGAGTTTCCAAAATATCAGCAAATATTTTTTCACCCAATGTTGATGATACTTGGTGGTAATGATCAGTACACAAATCACACTTGGCTCACCAAATTTTGTTCTTCTAGGTTGATGCATTCGTCTACAGTA